>NC_061485.1:41786-46825 GCF_022539355.2 Hippoglossus stenolepis
TTATCAGAATCAGTATTTGACTCTGAATAAATGACCTTTCTGACGTAAAATCATTCTTTTCTTCACTCTGCACTTTCTACATTTCATCCAACAACAGTCTCCACATGTTTGTGGAATAATGAATTGAAATCAGTCAGTTATTGGGAAGCGTGTTAATTCATTACTAATTCATTCATATGACAATGGTCGATTTTCTAACTCTTGCAATGTTGTATAAAACAAAGACGACCATAAATTTATTCTCCTCTATATTTGAACACCTGTTATGTTTTTGTATATTTTCTAATAACTTTACTTTGTTATATTTTCTGGTGAATCATTGTAATAAAGCACAGAAGACATTAAAAGAGTGAAATCTTTCACAGCTGAGTTTCCCCAGGGTTTATGAGTTCCACCTTTTTAAGGCCTTATGATATTTCCTTGTTGCCGGCTCTCAGTATGAAATACTGTCTGTATCAAACTACACACACTTCCAGTAGTTTCAAGACAACAGTTGAAAACTCCCTCCCAGGAGACTGAGGCCTGTCATCCATGAACCTGGAGGTTGGTGGTTCAACTCCGGCTCCTTGGGCAAGACACTCGACACGTTCACATGGAACCAATAGTCTGATATTAACCAGATGAAGACATTAGTCTGAATAAGACACTGACAAGTAAACATCATTTTCTGATCACTTTAACCTGAATAAGGTCAAACTCAGACTGTGGACGTGTGTTTTGTCTTCTGTCCTCAGTCTCGTAGCGTCTTCATCACTTTAACTCCTGTTGGACTTTTCACAGCATTTTGTGACATCAACAGACAACAGTTACAAACCGATGATGACACATGACCTGAGTTTGAGCGTAAACAGGTAGAAGACGTAATGTTATAACATGTAAACAGGAATATGAATTATTTATTCTGGTGGCAACTCATGTAAACACCATAAATGGAATAATATCTTATTCTAAATAAGATCAACAGTCAGATTATTGCTGTTTAAACGTAGTCAACAGACTTTTCACTGAACTTTTCCTGGTTGCACCTCTGATGATGATGATGATGATGATGATGATGATGATGATGATGATGATGAACTGCTGTAAGTACCCAGATGTTAAAGCCTGGTTTTCCTCAGAGGGTCCCCAGTGGCTTTAAGTTGACTTCATATTCTAAAAGGTGGGACGAGTCATGTTAGTGAGTGAAACTCTTCCAGGAACAGAAGCAGTTCCTCTGGGATCCTGGTGTTTGAAGAGCAGCTCCGTGGGGATCACTTCCTGCTTCCAGACACAGAGCGTCGTTACTGACGATGACCTTAAACACATGTTCTCCACGGACTGAGACGCGAGACATGTTGGTTCTGACGGGTTCTTTCCTTTTCTGAACAAACAACACAAAGTAACAGCAGGATTTTACCGGAAGTGATGAGCACGTTTCTGTTTACATTACTGAAGAATCTGAAGATTAAAATCTGACTATAAATCTTCTATAATTATTTACTAACCACTTCAAAATGGCAGATAATATTGGACCCAGGTGTTGGGATCATTATTTCTTATAACCTTTGTTTTAAAATATTACTGACATGGTTTGTAAAAATGTTGCAGGATAATCTTTCACTAATTAATCATTTTGTTTTAACCCTTGTGTTGTTCCTGTGTGTGTGTGTGTGTGTGTGTGTGTGATCATACACAAGCCCTGGCCGGTCAGGGTTCGGGTTAGGGTGACCCAAGGATTGTCATTATCCAACTCTCCTGGGGTAATTGAGACCAATGGATTGTCATTCTCGATTGTCATGGGAGGGGTCATTTAGACCCAGAGAGGGCGCTG
The DNA here is from genome assembly GCF_022539355.2 of Hippoglossus stenolepis. NCBI lineage: Eukaryota > Metazoa > Chordata > Actinopteri > Pleuronectiformes > Pleuronectidae > Hippoglossus > Hippoglossus stenolepis. The sequence goes on from NC_061485.1 coordinate 43,597, forward strand.
TGGTGCTCTGTGGGGTCATTTAGACCCACACCTGATTCCAATTGAAATCAAGGGGGGGTACATTAGACCCACATATAAGTCTCAGTGTGCCACTCTCTCACGGACCATGGCACGATGTCGCGTCAGGAGCGTTTCACCAGAGAACAGGTTCTCCAACAGCTATTCTCCCAGCAACCATCCTCTGAACCCGAAGAGCGAAAAGAGCCAGACCGAGAAGCAGACAGAGGGGACGGGCGGAGACGGAGACAGCGGCGATAGCGAAGAAGGCGAGCGGCAGCGGTGGCGAAGACTACGACCCAGTGGGTGATGCTTCTGCAGATTCTTCATCCTTGGAAGAAGAAGAAGAAGGACAAGACCACGGCGACACCACCACCACCGGACTCGTGGAAGAGAGACCTTCCCGTCAACAAACGGGAAATAACATGGTCCTCGGGCGTACGGCCGAGAGGAGGGCCACTGCTCCTCCTCCTCCTCTTCCTCCTCCTCTGCGGTGGCTAAAAATACGGTGACGAATGGAAAGGGATGGACCGAGACCGACCTGCGCCCACGTAGGGCTGCTGATCTTAGCGGGCGTGTACAGGTCCCGGGCGGCGAGCCGCCGCCAGCCTGTGGGACGCCGAGGCGCCCGGCGATATTTCGTGCCACGATGCCCCTAAACTCTGTCACTTCAGACTGCTGCGCTTAAGCGACCAGACGAGACGCACGGGAGCGCATGTTATTTTATATTATATTATTAGTTATGTTATGTTATGTTATATTATGTTATGTTATGTTATGTTATGTAGATAGCGGCTGCTAGTCCTCGTCCTCATCTCATCTCCTCTCATCTCTTCTCCTCCTCATTTTCTCCCTAGGCGGTGTCCATTCCGTCAGTACATGCCCAGCAAGCGTGCGAAATACGGGATCAAGTCGTGGGTGGCCTGCGATGCGAAATCCAGCTACGCTTGGAAGATGCAAGTGTACACCGGAAGCCGGCGGCGGGCGCCAGAACGGAACCAGGGTTGCAGGTAGTGCTCGATGTAACGGAGGGACTGCTGCAGTCGTGCATCCATCGACAATTACTTCACCTCCTACGAACTCGCGGCAGCTCCTGGAGAGGAAGCTCACCGTGGTCGGCACTGTTCGGAAGAACAAGCCCAAGCTCCAGCCAGGCTCTCGCAGTCAAGGAAGAGAGGTGTTCTCATCAAGTTCGCATTCACGCCCACCGCCACTCTTGTGTCCTACATCCCAAAGAAAAACAGGAATGTGGTGCTCCTGAGCACACGGCACCCTGAGGCCGACATCAGCGACCGCGAGGGCGGAAACCGGTCATCGTCCTGGACTACAACCGCAACAAAGGTGGCGTGGACAACCTAGACAAGGTGATCGGAGCATTACAGCTGCAGGAGGATGACCGCGCGCTGGCCCCTGGTCGTCTTTCACAACATTCTCGGGTCTCTTCCTACACCGCCTTCGTGATATGGAGAGAGTTCAACCCAGACTGGATGCCGGGCAAGCGGAACGGAGGGTGTTCCTAGAGCAGCTGGGAAAGGCTCTCGTGACCTGCTTCACCGCACGAAGGGAGCGCATCCCCCACGGACGCGTCCGCCGCGGTTGTGAAGGCTGTTAAAAGCCGCCGCCGCCTGAGAGAGCTGTTGACTTCGGCTCGACCGAGTGTCCGGCCTCCTCCATAGGCCTAGCAGCAGCCCGCTCGGGAGTAAAGAGTTGTCAGATATGCCCCAGGAAAAGGACTGTAAAACTCACACCGTGTGCCGCGGGTGTAACAAATACATCTGCAAGGGCTGCTCACTTGTCTATTGTCCTACGTGTGCGTCCTAATATGGGGTGGGCTATGTGAGGGGGCCAACAGCCGGGGGAAGCAGGGACAACACAAGGGTTAAATGAAAAGAACAAGTTTTAGTTTGAAAAACTGAGGATGAAAGAAAGGAATTTAAATTAGCTTTAAATGTTTCAAAGATGCAAAATACTTTGTCGTGAAGTCTGAAATGATGGAAACAACTTTTTGAATCATCACACACAAACTGTGACCTGCTCCAAAGTGTCTGTGATTTGTTTCTGCAGCGAGTCAGACGAGTGAGAAACAACAGCGTCCTCAGCCTCCGTGTGGATTTCCATCTGATGTGACCAAAGAGCACGTCCACTGAGAGCGGCTTGTTGTTTCAGAACACCTCGTTAATGTCCCTTGATCGGCTCCTCTCCACTGAGCAACTGGTTTATCCATTTATTACAAAAGCTATTTAGGTAAATGATCATCCTAATGATCACAGATAAGAAAACAGCTCCACTTTAATGATGATGATGAGAAACTCTCTCAGAAGACACATCTAAAATCCTTTGGTGGTGTGTGTGTGTGTGTGTGTGTGTGTGTGTGTGTGTGTGTGTGTGTGTGTGTGTGTGTGTGTGTGTGTGTGTGTGTGTGTGTGAGCTGCCCCAGTGTGTATGACCTTACCGTGAGGGCCTACGAGCTCTGATGAGAAGGAGGCTCTACGTCCTGCAGCACGACTTCCTGAACACACAGAGGTTAAATGTCAGCAGATCCCGGAGGTTGTCCTGTGGAAACTAAGTTGGAAACAGAAAGTTTACTGGAGAAAGTGCAATATTCTGGGGGGGGGGGGTTGAGGTGCAGAACAGAGGGAACCAAAAGGTTTTGTTTCTAAAGGAAGGAAGCAGTGATATTGAGAAGAGCCTGTGATGACGTCATTAAACGCTGTTAAGTGTTGGTGGAGTTTTGACCTTTTCAGAACAAAACGTCTCAACAGACAGAGCTGACTCCCTGAAACATTACGAGGCCTCGTCATCGTAATGTTCGAACATATGAAACATTATCAAAGTTTGTATGGATGTGAATGTGACCCATAGATATAAATAACACCAGGCTCAGTAGTTTGAATCCTGCTGACAGACAGACGATAAAACACCTGAGAAGTGGAGGAGTTGCTTGAGGAGTTCAACATCAGTGAATGTGAAAAGTGTGATCCTGTGGAATGGTCACTGTCACTGGTGCCACCACCGAGTGCTGAAGGTGAGTGTGAAGCATCACTGACCAAACGAAACATCACAAAGACGCAGTGTCACATCTTATGGGACCTGACACATGAAGGTGGGGAAGTGAACCTATGACCAGAGTCCAGCTGACCTCAGACACAGTCACTGCTCAATGCTGGAGCGAGGAGAGAAAGGAGGAGGCCAGCGAAGACAAGGTGTCGCCCCCACAAAGTGATGTGACAAC
>NC_061485.1:46925-49607 GCF_022539355.2 Hippoglossus stenolepis
TTATCAGAATCAGTATTTGACTCTGAATAAATGACCTTTCTGACGTAACATCATTCTTTTCTTCACTCTGCACTTTCTACATTTCATCCAACAACAGTCTCCACATGTTTGTGGAATAATGAATTGAAATCAGTCAGTTATTGGGAAGCGTGTTAATTCATTACTAATTCATTCATATGACAATGGTCGATTTTCTAACTCTTGCAATGTTGTATAAAACAAAGACGACCATAAATTTATTCTCCTCTATATTTGAACACCTGTTATGTTTTTGTATATTTTCTAATAACTTTACTTTGTTATATTTTTCTGGTGAATCATTGTAATAAAGCACAGAAGACATTAAAAGAGTGAAATCTTTCACAGCTGAGTTTCCCCAGGGTTTATAAGTTCCACCTTTTTAAGGCCTTATGATATTTCCTTGTTGCCGGCTCTCAGTATGAAATACTGTCTGTATCAAACTACACACACTTCCAGTAGTTTCAAGACAACAGTTGAAAACTCCCTCCCAGGAGACTGAGGCCTGTCATCCATGAACCTGGAGGTTGGTGGTTCAACTCCGGCTCCTTGGGCAAGACACTCGACACGTTCACATGGAACCAATAGTCTGATATTAACCAGATGAAGACATTAGTCTGAATAAGACACTGACAAGTAAACATCATTTTCTGATCACTTTAACCTGAATAAGGTGAAACTCAGACTGTAGACGTGTGTTTTGTCTTCTGTCCTCAGTCTCGTTACGTCTTCATCACGTTTTAACTCCTGTTGGACTTTTCACAGCATTTTGTGACATCAACAGACAACAGTTACAAACCGATGATGACACATGACCTGAGTTTGAGCGTAAACAGGTAGAAGACGTAATGTTATAACATGTAAACAGGAATATGAATTATTTATTCTGGTGGCAACTCATGTAAACACCATAAATGGAATAATATCTTATATTCTAAATAAGATCAACAGTCAGATTATTGCTGTTTAAACGTAGTCAACAGACTTTTCACTGAACTTTTCCTGGTTGCACCTCTGATGATGATGATGATGATGATGATGATGATGATGATGATGATGATGATGATGAACTGCTGTAAGTACCCAGATGTTAAAGCCTGGTTTTCCTCAGAGGGTCCCCAGTGGCTTTAAGTTTACTTCATATTCTAAAAGGTGGGACGAGTCATGTTAGTGAGTGAAACTCTTCCAGGAACAGAAGCAGTTCCTCTGGGATCCTGGTGTTTGAAGAGCAGCTCCGTGGGGATCACTTCCTGCTTCCAGACACAGAGCGTCGTTACTGACGATGACCTTAAACACATGTTCTCCACGGACTGAGACGCGAGACATGTTGGTTTGTAAAAATGTTGCAGGATAATTTTGGGAATGTAAATTAGCTGTAAATGTTTCAAAGATGCAAAATACTTTGTCGTGAAGTCTGAAATGATGGAAACAACTTTTTGAATCATCACACACAAACTGTGACCTGCTCCAAAGTGTCTGTGATTTGTTTCTGCAGCGAGTCAGACGAGTGAGAAACAACAGCGTCCTCAGCCTCCGTGTGGATTTCCATCTGATGTGACCAAAGAGCACGTCCACTGAGAGCGGCTTGTTGTTTCAGAACACCTCGTTAATGTCCCTTGATCGGCTCCTCTCCACTGAGCAACTGGTTTATCCATTTATTACAAAAGCTATTTAGGTAAATGATCATCCTAATGATCACAGATAAGAAAACAGCTCCACTTTAATGATGATGATGAGAAACTCTCTCAGAAGACACATCTAATAAATCCCTTTGGTGGTGTGTGTGTGTGTGTGTGTGTGTGTGTGTGTGTGTGTGTGTGTGTGTGTGTGTGTGTGTGTGTGTGTGTGCTTAACGAGCTGCCCCAGTGTGTATGACCTTTACCGTGAGGGCCTAACGAGCTCTGATGAGAAGGAGGCTCTACGTCCTGCAGCACGACTTCCTGAACACACAGAGGGTTAAATGTCAGCAGATCCCGGAGGTTGTTCCTGTGGAAACTAAGTTGTGAAAACAGAAAGTTTACTGGAGAAAGTGCAATATTCTGGGGGGTTGAGGTGCAGAACAGAGGGAACCAAAAGGTTTTGTTTCTAAAGGAAGGAAGCAGTGATATTGAGAAGAGCCTGTGATGACGTCATTAAACGCTGTTAAGTGTTGGTGGAGTTTTGACCTTTTCAGAACAAAACGTCTCAACAGACAGAGCTGACTCCCTGAAACATTACGAGGCCTCGTCATCGTAATGTTCGAACATATGAAACATTATCAAAGTTTGTATGGATGTGAATGTGACCCATAGATATAAATAACATACAGGCTCAGTAGTTTGAATCCTGCTGACAGACAGACGATGAAAACACCTGAGAAGTGGAGGAGTTGCTTGAGGAGTTCAACATCAGTGAATGTGAAAAGTGTGATCCTGTGGAATGGTCACTGTCACTGGTGCCACCACCGAGTGCTGAAGGTGAGTGTGAAGCATCACTGACCAAACGAAACATCACAAAGACGCAGTGTCACATCTTATGGGACCTGACACATGAAGGTGGGGAAGTGAACCTATGACCAGAGTCCAGCTGACCTCAGACACAGTCACTGCTCAATGCTGGGCGAGAGAGAAAGGAGGAGGCCAGCGAGAGACAAGGTGTCGGCCCCCACAAAGTGATGTGACGACC
>NC_061485.1:51271-54768 GCF_022539355.2 Hippoglossus stenolepis
AGTTCTCTTTCAACATTCGTTTCGGTATCTCACTATGGGACACGCTCTCTGCGCTGTCCCCCAGAAGCAATTTTACGCTACGCCAGTCCTGACTGGCAGGCAGACGTGACGTCTGTCACCAGAGGAGGGACTTCCTCCTTCTATGTAAGACCGAATGTCACGTCATCGCCATCGTCATCCTAGAAGCATTAGGCAGGTGTAGCTGAACGGCTAACAAAACTGTTCACAGAGCGAGCTAACCACTCGGTCGACGAGCGTTACCTGAACGCTACATAGCCGGCTGAGTTTAGTAGATAGTCACCATACTAGCTACTCACCGCTTCCAATTTATCGGAAGAGATGGCAAACATGGACCCTGCTCCTGTCCTCACCATGGACAAGAGCAAGGTACCACCGAGGTTGTGCACATGTGTAAAATCTCGGGGGCAGATACCCACTCTGTATGTTTGACGTGCCTCGGGCTGGAACATGCCCGAGAATCACTAACATCCCCGGACACCTGCGAGCACTGTGCAAGCCTTTCCACAAAAACCCGCCGACGCAGGATAGCGCCGCTGGTCCTGCCACCCCACCAGCCGCGAGGCTGGCGTCCGAAGATGGTACATCCAGCATGGACCTGCACGAGGTCTGTAAGAAAGCGGCCATTAAACTGGGAATTGTGTGGCCACATCGGTGAAAGCTCTGAATGCCTCATCGCTGCTGCTTGCCTACCAGGCTGAGTTGGAGGATGACATGGTGGCTTCACCTTCCAAGGCGGTATGGGACCAGCTGTGCGTGGTTACGGACCTCTGCCTGCGTCTGCACAGATGCGCTGTCCAGGTATCTGGAAGAGCCATGGCCCTGATGATCACCCAGGAGAGAGCTCGGTGGCTAAATGTATCTAGCCTTTCCCAGAAGGAAAAGGCCCAACTCCTCGATGTTCCCGTGGACCCAAAAGGCTTATTCGGCCCGGCGGTAGCCACCATGCAGAAATGCTGTGAGGAGAAAAAGAGAGAGGGGGAAGCATTCCAGCTTTGCCTCCCCAGGAAAGCGCCGGCCGCTTCCCCAGCCGCTTCCCCAGCCGCACACCGGCAAATATTCGCCCAAGCCATGGCACGGCCACGTTCCCATATCCCGAAACGTCAGACTCACCCTCAGGCGGGCGGTCGGGGCCAGAACAAACCACAGGAGCTCAAGGGCGCCTGGGCGAAGAAACCCTTCGCTTCCAGCGTGACAGGGGGAGATCCAGCTGCCCATCCTGCCACTCTGGGTGCCAAGAAGAAGAGGCGCGTTACCTAGCGCGCCTCCGCCAGTCGGGGGGGACGGGTTTAGCCAGACGCCTGCGTCCCTCCCGGCAGAAGGGGTTCAGCTCCGAGAAGCTTGTTCCAGAACCCACAAAAGGCGTGCAGAGGCCATGTTGGTGCTCACGGTTCACGTACAATCAAAGAAAGGAAAGGTCAGCGCTGCAGAGAGCTCTGTGGAGCCGCAGCCGAGTGTTTCCAAAAGCACACAGTGCACAAGCACAAACCCGTGCCCAAACAAACACAAAATTCCTTTTCCCTCTGTGAAATGTTCAATAAATGTCATATGCGGTGCGCATCCAGGCCAAATGCCGAGGGCGCAGCCTCACTTGTTCATAAAAAATGAACAGAAAATGACAGAAACTATGAAAATCATAGAGGAACGGAACATGGGGATGCGGGCTGGCATAACACCACGAGGGGGCAGTATGGCTCCACTTATGGCACAGCGACCCAGCCTGCCTCTTGCAAAGGGCAATATGAGCGCTGGAACCACGCAGCTCGTGTTACCCACCGCCACTCAGGCACTAGGGCCGCTGGTGGCTCGAACCCGACAGTGGCGAACCTGTGGGGCATTGGAGTGGGTAATGAAGACTGTGACCAGGGGCTACAGGCTTCAATTTGCATCCACTCCACCCCGTTTCAACAGGATATTGCAGTCACAGGCGCAGGGAGAAAAGGTGCATATCTTGCTGAAAGAAATCAGCGCACAATACAGCGCACGAGTGGCCACAGGTTCTACTGTACGCTTTTCCCCCCTTAGAGTTGCCAGAGTGCGGGAGAGGGGTCATGCCTTAATTCTTATAGCTCCCCGCTGGCTGGGAAAACACTGGCTAGCGGAGATATACCAGCTGTTGTGCGCTCAGCCGTGGCCTCTGCCTCTACGGAGGGATCTCCTGTCACAGGCACACGGAGAGTTTTTTCACCCTCATCCAGAGCGCATGGCTCTATTGGCTTGGCCCGTGAGAGGCTGAACCTGACCACAACGGGACTTCCACAGTGTCATCAAAACCATTCAGAGCACCAGGGCCCCTTCTACACGCATTGCATATGATGGCAAATGGCGTGCGTTTGAGTATTGGTGCGCAAAAGCAGGTCTGGAGGCTTTTCAGAGCCCTACACCCGGCATTTTGACATTCCTACAGGAACTGTTGGACAAGGGTCTGGCGTTCTCCACGCTCAAAAGTGTACTTAGCTGCTATTTCAGCATGTCACATAGGCTTTGGGGGCAAAACTGCGGGACAGCATCCTCTCGTTTGCCAGTTTATGAAGGGCGCTCGGCGGATGCGGCCAGTGTCAAGGAGCTTAACCCCACCTTGGGATTTGACACTGGTGCTCGAGGCGCTATCTTGCGCACCCTTCGAGCCACTGCAGCAGGTAGAGCTTAAGATGCTCTCGTTTAAACGGCTCTCTTACTGGCACTGACATCTGCAAAGCGCATAAGCGACATTCACGCACTGTCAGTGAATCCGTCATGCGTTTTTTTATGGGGGATTTAAAAGTTTTTCTCAAACCAAATCCCGCGTTTGTGCCTAAGGTTTTTAACTCGGCATTATCATATCGCCCCAATTGAACTGTCGCCGTTCCATCCTACAAGCCCCCATAGGCCTGCGCGCACATTCCACTCGTGGGATGGCTGTGTCATGGGCACTGTTCCAGGGCGTGTCTGTTGAAGAGATATGTGGGGCGGCCAACTGGGCAACGCCTCATACCTTCACCAGATTTTATAATCTGGACGTTACTGTACCTACATGGTCTCATACAGTTCTGAGCGTGGGGTCAGTCACAAATGTCCCTGTCTGACTGATTGATTGATTCGTTAGTTATTGGTCTTCGAGGTAAGCTTATCTGGCAATGCGGGAGTCGCTATATCCCACAGTGAGATACCGAAACGAATGTTGAAAGAGAACTTTAGGTTAAGAAGTTAACCCCAGTTCTCTGAAACATGAGTGAGGTATCTCACCAGATCACCCTCCTTGCCTGGAGCGAGGAAGAGGTGTGCTTACTTTTTAGACTGAGGCGATGACGTGACATCCGGTCTTATATAGAGGGAGGAAGTCCCTCCTCTGGTGACAGACGTCACGTCTGCCTGCCAGTCAGGACTGGCGTAGTGTAAAATTGCTTCTGGGGGACAGAGCGTGTCCCATAGTGAGATACCGAAACGCATGTTTCAGAGAACTGGGGTTAACTTCTTAACCTAAAGATCTCATGGCCTCA
>NC_061485.1:54868-58487 GCF_022539355.2 Hippoglossus stenolepis
TATACTTATAAGGAAAAGCTTGTGCTCGTAATGAAATTCTACATCTGATCAATATGTCTCAATATAAACAGCCTGACAGCAGATCAACACATTTATTTTAGATTCTTTATCAGTTGATTTCATTCATTCACCAAACAAAACCATTTAAATGAAAACACAAAACCTCTGATCCTGAATGAAAAGGAGCAGAAAGAAGAATAATCTGATATAATCTGCTGCTCTTTCACAAGACGTTCATCAGCTCAGTAGTTTCAGCTTTAGTTTAGTGTAAATATCTGTTGTACTCAGGAAACAAGTTCATATTTCAACAGTCACCACGAGTTCATCATGTTTCTGTGCAGGAGGGATTCAAACCACACTCGGTGACGGAGCCGTCAGTCAGACTCAGATTGGTCTGATGTGGTTATTTGACCTTCAGGTTGACCTTCTGCACCACGGGCCTGACCCTGACGATACTGCCTCGACAAGCCAGGGCCCGGGTCCAGTACTTCCTGAACAGCTCGTCCCTGAAACCGTAGATGATGGGGCTCAGGAAGCGAGGGATGATGTAGACGAGCAGGAAGAAGATGTAACGAATCTCCAGGCTGAGCCGAGGGAAGAGGGAGATGAGCGCCGCCTGCAGGGAGGGAACCACGAAGGCCAGCATGCACAGCAGCAGCTGAGAGAAACAGAGAGGAAGGACATGTCTTTATAGTTTTATAATAAAGAGCAAACTTATGTGAGGTTGCTGAGGACTTTCAGCTCAGATTTGTTTTTCATGTGCACGAGACCTGTGACACTTTTCTATTAACTGAGATCAAAATGTGTTTATGGATTCTAATGCAGTTTGATGAAGAGATACTGAACCTTTCAATGTGTTTTTGAGCTGTAAAATAACTTTGACACTTATTACCAAATGTATAAGAAATCATCATTTGTGAGTTGAACGTGGCTCATATTGTTTCGACCTGTCCTGCAGGATCAATGTTATGTAGAGTGGACAGTTTGGGATGTTTCAGGACATTTATTCATTTGTCTCCCAGACACCTGACAGAGGAACCGAACTTCGCCCGCTTGTATTCACGATCTCACTCTTTCTGTAACTAGAGCTCGTGAGGATCGGAACGTAGACGGACCGGGCTCAGCTCCTCCTTCAGCCAACAGTCCAGTTCACGTGTGATTGTTACGATCGTATATAATTTGGGTATTCATGTTGTTAGGGCTTCGTATTCAGGGCGGCACAGGGCTGCAGTGTTTCCTCTCAGAGTCCAGACACATGCAGGCTGGGTTGATGGGAGACTAAATTGTCTGTTGATGTGAATGTGAATGGTTGTTTGTATCTGTTGACCCTGGCGACCTGTGTCCTCGTCCTCTCGCCCAGTCTCAGCTGATCGGCTCCAGCCCCCGGTGCAGATGATGGATGGATGGGTTTATGGTTGGATTAGGGGAGTTCGCCCAGGGCAACATAACATCTCCAACCACCACGGTGTGACACCCACCTGGACCCCGTGGAGCAGCACGGTGTTCCTCTCGTCACCGAGGCCAGGCCCGTGGAGGCCGCTCTGGCCGCCAGCATGATCTTACAGTAGGTGAAGAGCAGCGTCAGAGCCACGCACGACAGGTACGTCCCATCAAACACGCAGTTCTTGTAGTAGATGGAGCGGTCATGAAAAGAAGCGAGTGGTCGAGAAAATGGCGGTGTGGAAGAAACTGGGGGGCTCCTTGACGAGGGTGACGAGGAGGTCGGTGACGGGCGGGGTGGCGCTGAGGACGAAGATGACGCAGATGAGGAGGAGGGTGCGAGGCACGGTGCACATGTGGCTGTAGTGCAGAGGGAAGCAGATGGAGATGTAGCGCTCCACCGCCATGCCGGCCAGGATGAGAGGGGTGAAGCGGGTGGTGAGGACCGCCTTCATGATCTGGGGGGGGTGGTCAGAGGAGTCAGGTTAGTTTGCAACAGGAAAGGCCAAGCAAGGAATTGTCTGGGGCCCCCAGCTGACAGGGGCCCCTGGAAATTGATGGCCCCCAGGCGCCTTTTGCCCGGGGCCCCCAAAGTCCCCTGACACGCTCCTGAGTTCAGAGAGGATGCACCATGAGAGCGAATTTGGAAAAACTTTTACTTTTGCAACTCGCACATGAGATCAATCCATGCAACCTTTCTGAAATATGATATTTCCCAAGCGGAGGAAAGATCAGTCATGCTACACGAGTTTTTCCTTTTTGCATTTTGAGAGTAGAGTTGAAATGTAGAGAATAGAGTCAACTCCTCCATTCAGTTGTTCTCTGTCTGTCCAAGTTTTTGTGGTTTCTCAGTTTGAAAAGAAGCAGATTTCATCACAATCTCAATCTCTCACAATCTGCAATGAGCTAAAAGACAAAGAATTTATTTTTACTAAAACTGGTTATGAAGAACAATATTCATTTGATATATTCTTAAAAGTTTGACTTTAATCTTGACATTTTCTATTTTCAACATCTCTGAACTTAATTTTCCAAACTTCAATCCTCAGAATCCTCCTCCTCCTTCACGTTCCAGTGATTCCATCCCCAGAACGCCTGCAGCTGGTGTTCTTCAGACTCCTGCGTGTGAACGAGGTACGATGTGGACTCACCAGGAGGCAGCAGACGGAGGCGTGGATCTTCCTGAAGATGTAACTGGCCACGTACAGAGCTGTGACCAGGGTCAGCTGCAGAGCGTCGTTTATCACCATGCAGATGAACATGATGTATCGAGGGTTCTCATAGAAGAGGCTGCGGTCAGAGAGGGACAACTCTATGATTACACTTCACACACTGAAAATCAGGATCATTATATATTAGTGTATTGTTCATATCTACATTATTCTCTTTATGAATCAATTTATTGTTTGGTGCAGTCAAACTATTTCAACTTTATATGTATTTATCTTGACATTCCAAAATAAAACACAATTATTTACTGAATCATGCACCAAATCCTCACAACTGGTTAATTCTGTGTCTGAGAAAATTACTGAAATGATCAATAACTTTTCCAATTTCTGTCAAATAATCTCGTGTGGATGAAGTAATGGTTTCAGCTGCAGGTTACAGGACCCTGAACAAAGTGGACTCATGTTCAAGGAAATGATTTCACACGAGGAGAAACACAGATGATGAAAACTCCACCTTCATCACTGAGCACGTGTTTTTTTATTTTGTAATTTGATTACTTTGCTCATTCGATTATGTATTTGTTGTGTGTGACAGGTCAACTTATACTTCTATTGTACAGTACACGAGTATCATGCTCCTCCAAAAAACTGCTAACTCACTGACAGGAACTGTTCAGTTACAGTAGAAACACACACATCCCTTCACAGTGCTGTGTGTTTGCAGTCTCTGTGTTTAGATGCAGCATCGTTACGTTTGTTCAGAGACTAAATGTGAAGCAGGTCAGGATTACGTTGTGTGTTCAGTGCACCTGTGTCGGAGGAAGGTGTGCACCATGCTGCTGTTGATGACACTGAGGGTCAGCCACACCAACATGGCCACTATGTTCTTGGTCAGAGCGTTAGAGAAGCTGTCTTTCGGTACAGCCACAGCGCCCCCTGTCAGTGTGGAGCTGCTGTTACTCAGCAGGGGGCCCAGAGGGCTGGAGGAGGTGAAGTTGAGCATCACT
>NC_061485.1:58587-64154 GCF_022539355.2 Hippoglossus stenolepis
TTATACTTATAAGGAAAAGCTTGTGCTCGTTATGAAATTCTACATCTGATCAATATGTCTCAATATAAACAGCCTGACAGCAGATCAACACATTTATTTTAGATTCTTTATCAGTTGATTTCATTCATTCACCAAACAAAACCATTTAAATGAAAACACAAAACCTCTGATCCTGAATGAAAAGGAGCAGAAAGAAGAATAATCTGATATAATCTGCTGCTCTTTCACAAGACGTTCATCAGCTCAGTAGCTTCAGCTTTAGTTTAGTGTTTGGTTACTTTAAGGTTCAGGTTTAGATTAGATTCAGGTTTAGGTTCAAGTTTAACACCTCTCTCTCTCTCTCTCTCTCTCTCTCTCTCTCTCTCTCTCTCTCTCTCTCTCTCTCTCTCTCTCTCTCTCTCTCTCTCTGTCTCTCTCTTCTCTCTCTCTCTCTCTCTCTGTCTCTCTCTCTCCCTCTCTCCCTCTCTCTCTTCCCTCTCTCTCTCTCTCTCTCTCTCTCTCTCTCTCTCTCTCTCTCTCTCTCTCTCTCTCTCTCTCTGTCTGCCTCTCTCTGCCTCTCTCTCTCTCTCTCTCTCTCTCTCTCTCTCTCTCTCTGTCTCTCCCTGTCCTCTCTCTCTCTCTCTCTCTCCCCCTCTCTCTCTCTCTCTCTCACACAGTGCACGTTTTTATTTGAAGAGTAAAAACAGTAAAGTAACAGAAAAGAGGTGAAATGATGAAGAGCTGCTCGGTCTCATAAAAGAAGAAAACACTAAACAACAGCAGTTTTTATGTCTTTAATATTTTGAAGAAAGATCTAAACACACATACATTTTATGATATCATGACAATCAGGAAGGTAAAGAGAAAAAATAAGGACAATTTGATGTAGATTTTTCAACTTAATGTCCAAATCACATGTGGAGAAGCTTTACCTGCGAGATTAAAACACAGTTATCATCATGCTCTGTTTAAGATCTGGAGCTCATCCGTCCACTCCAGACTCAAGTGTTGATCTTTGGATATGAACGAGATTATAAATATCTGTTGTACTCAGGAAACAAGTTCATATTTCAACAGTCACCACGAGTTCATCATGTTTCTGTGCAGGAGGGATTCAAACCACACTCGGTGACGGAGCCGTCAGTCAGACTCAGATTGGTCTGATGTGGTTATTTGACCTTCAGGTTGACCTTCTGCACCACGGGCCTGACCCTGACGATACTGCCTCGACAAGCCAGGGCCCGGGTCCAGTACTTCCTGAACAGCTCGTCCCTGAAACCGTAGATGATGGGGCTCAGGAAGCGAGGGATGATGTAGACGAGCAGGAAGAAGATGTAACGAATCTCCAGGCTGAGCCGAGGGAAGAGGGAGATGAGCGCCGCCTGCAGGGAGGGAACCACGAAGGCCAGCATGCACAGCAGCAGCTGAGAGAAACAGAGAGGAAGGACATGTCTTTATAGTTTTATAATAAAGAGCAAACTTATGTGAGGTTGCTGAGGACTTTCAGCTCAGATTTGTTTTTCATGTGCACGAGACCTGTGACACTTTTCTATTAACTGAGATCAAAATGTGTTTATGGATTCTAATGCAGTTTGATGAAGAGATACTGAACCTTTCAATGTGTTTTTGAGCTGTAAAATAACTTTGACACTTATTACCAAATGTATAAGAAATCATCATTTGTGAGTTGAACGTGGCTCATATTGTTTCGACCTGTCCTGCAGGATCAATGTTATGTAGAGTGGACAGTTTGGGATGTTTCAGGACATTTATTCATTTGTCTCCCAGACACCTGACAGAGGAACCGAACTTCGCCCGCTTGTATTCACGATCTCACTCTTTCTGTAACTAGAGCTCGTGAGGATCGGAACGTAGACGGACCGGGCTCAGCTCCTCCTTCAGCCAACAGTCCAGTTCACGTGTGATTGTTACGATCGTATATAATTTGGGTATTCATGTTGTTAGGGCTTCGTATTCAGGGCGGCACAGGGCTGCAGTGTTTCCTCTCAGAGTCCAGACACATGCAGGCTGGGTTGATGGGAGACTAAATTGTCTGTTGATGTGAATGTGAATGGTTGTTTGTATCTGTTGACCCTGGCGACCTGTGTCCTCGTCCTCTCGCCCAGTCTCAGCTGATCGGCTCCAGCCCCCCCCCGGTGCAGATGATGGATGGATGGGTTTATGGTTGGGTTAGGGGAGTTCGCCCAGGGCAACATAACATCTCCAACCACCACGGTGTGACACCCACCTGGACCCCGTGGAGCAGCACGGTGTTCCTCGCTCTCGTCACCGAGGCCAGGCCCGTGGAGGCCGCTCTGGCCGTCAGCATGATCTTACAGTAGGTGAAGAGCAGCGTCAGAGCCACGCACGACAGGTACGTCCCGTCAAACACGCAGTTCTTGTAGTAGATGGAGCGGTCGCGGAAAAGAAGCGAGTGGTCGCAGAAAATGGCGGTGTGGAAGAAACTGGGGGGCTCCTTGACGAGGGTGACGAGGAGGTCGGTGACGGGCGGGGTGGCGCTGAGGACGAAGATGACGCAGATGAGGAGGAGGGTGCGAGGCACGGTGCACATGTGGCTGTAGTGCAGAGGGAAGCAGATGGAGATGTAGCGCTCCACCGCCATGCCGGCCAGGATGAGAGGGGTGAAGCGGGTGGTGAGGACCGCCTTCATGATCTGGGGGTCAGAGGAGTCAGGTTAGTTTGCAACAGGAAAGGACAAGCAAGGAATTGTCTGGGGCCCCCAGCTGAGAGGGGCCCCTGGAAATTGATGGCCCCCAGGCGCCTTTTGCCCGGGGCCCCCAAAGTCCCCGGACACGCTCCTGAGTTCAGAGAGGATGCACCATGAGAGCGAATTTGGAAAAACTTTTACTTTTGCAACTCGCACATGAGATCAATCCATGCAACCTTTCTGAAATATGATATTTCCCAAGCGGAGGAAAGATCAGTCATGCTACACGAGTTTTTCCTTTTTGCATTTTGAGAGTAGAGTTGAAATGTAGAGAATAGAGTCAACTCCTCCATTCAGTTGTTCTCTGTCTGTCCAAGTTTTTGTGGTTTCTCAGTTTGAAAAGAAGCAGATTTCATCACAATCTCAATCTCTCACAATCTGCAATGAGCTAAAAGACAAAGAATTTATTTTACTAAAACTGGTTATGAAGAACAATATTCATTTGATATATTCTTAAAAGTTTGACTTTAATCTTGACATTTTCTATTTTCAACATCTCTGAACTTAATTTTCCAAACTTCAATCCTCAGAATCCTCCTCCTCCTTCACGTTCCAGTGATTCCATCCCCAGAACGCCTGCAGCTGGTGTTCTTCAGACTCCTGCGTGTGAACGAGGTACGATGTGGACTCACCAGGAGGCAGCAGACGGAGGCGTGGATCTTCCTGAAGATGTAACTGGCCACGTACAGAGCTGTGACCAGGGTCAGCTGCAGAGCGTCGTTTATCACCATGCAGATGAACATGATGTATCGAGGGTTCTCATAGAAGAGGCTATGGATCAGGATCATTATATATTAGTGTATTGTTCATATCTAGATTATTCTCTTTATGAATCAATTTATTGTTTGGTGCAGTCAAACTATTTCAACTTTATATGTATTTATCTTGACATTCCAAAATAAAACACAATTATTTACTGAATCATGCACCAAATCCTCACAACTGGTTAATTCTGTGTCTGAGAAAATTACTGAAATGATCAATAACTTTTCCAATTTCTGTCAAATAATCTCGTGTGGATGAAGTAATGGTTTCAGCTGCAGGTTACAGGACCCTGAACCAAGTGGACTCATGTTCAAGGAAATGATTTCACACGAGGAGAAACACAGATGATGAAAACTCCACCTTCATCACTGAGCACGTGTTTTTTTATTTTGTAATTTGATTACTTTGCTCATTCGATTATGTATTTGTTGTGTGTGACAGGTCAACTTATACTTCTATTGTACAGTACACGAGTATCATGCTCCTCCAAAAAACTGCTAACTCACTGACAGGAACTGTTCAGTTACAGTAGAAACACACACATCCCTTCACAGTGCTGTGTGTTTGCAGTCTCTGTGTTTAGATGCAGCATCGTTACGTTTGTTCAGAGACTAAATGTGAAGCAGGTCAGGATTACGTTGTGTGTTCAGTGCACCTGTGTCGGAGGAAGGTGTGCACCATGCTGCTGTTGATGACACTGAGGGTCAGCCACACCAACATGGCCACTATGTTCTTGGTCAGAGCGTTAGAGAAGCTGTCTTTCGGTACAGCCACAGCGCCCCCTGTCAGTGTGGAGCTGCTGTTACTCAGCAGGGGGCCCAGAGGGCTGGAGGAGGTGAAGTTGAGCATCACTGACTCTGACTCCTCGTCACAAGCTGAAGAAACAGAAAATCACAATGTTTTACAGACAAATACAAACAGTTGTATTCATGCAGCGTTTTGTGGTTGAATTCTGCAGCGAGTCATTTTAATGATGACAGATTTCAATATTAGAAGATTCACTACAAGGCACATTTTCTGAAATTCATCCACACGTGAGAGTATTTGGGTTAAATACTTTTCGACCAGAACATGCATGTACATTGTATTTTATAATTTGACACAAAGAGGTTAGAAAGACTGTCATGTTGACATTATAAGATAGAAGGTAATTGTAAATATGAATAGATTTATATACAATAAGCAGAAATAACCTGTAAATATCACAATCATTCACGTGTTCAGACGTCATGGTTCAGTGTTTAAAATCTGCAGGAAGATCAGAGTAAATCATTTGTTAACTTAACAAACAACCTTCAAAGCAGTGTAGTAACTTTGACTCCCACACAGACAAACGCAAAGAAGCTGATTTCCTGAATTGCGTTGCTCTTTGTCAGCACAGATGAAATGATTATAAAACGAGTTTGATTCATTGTAATAAATAGACAGATAACAATGTTAATAGTTTAGACACCTCCATGTTGTCGCATGTGTCTAGTAAATCTACAATACAACAGGTTTACAGTATAAATGTATTCATACACATTGTACCACATATTTGACTTACTCACTCAGCATCATAAACATTGTGCACAGTCTGTAAGAAACGATAAAACAAGTTAGAGCAGAGAAAACTTTGGACGTCTACAATTATCTTATTTACATTGTGGACACAACCACATCCACCAAAACCGCGTAGCCCAACAATAAGAAATGATAACAGTGACGATGATGATGTTTCATTCACAGACAGGAAACTTCACTCTCTGTGACTCACTGACTGTCAGTGACTCCTCCAACAGCCTGAGCCCTCGTTTATAAGGTCTGGGGTTGGTGTGTGTGTGTGTGTGTGTGTGTGTGTGTGTGTGTGTGTGTGTGTGTGTGTGTGTGTGTGTGTGTGTGTATTGATCAGGTCGTCATAGGGATAGGTTAAAGGTCATGATTGAGTATGAGGAGACTTCAGATCCCTGAGCTGAAGAGATGAACAGGGAGATATACGGTTTATATATATATATAAAGAGAGAGAGAGAGAGAGAGAGAGAGATAGTAGATAGATAGATAGATAGATAGATAGATAGATAGATAGAGAGATAGAGAGATAGATAGAGAGCAGACG
>NC_061485.1:64254-65133 GCF_022539355.2 Hippoglossus stenolepis
ATGGGATACGAGACAATACTTTCAGGAGGTATCTGAAGAGGCATCTGTTGTGTAAAGTTAGTACAACCTAACCAACCGTTCATAGACGGGCTCGTTGTTGAAAAGCTTCAATCAAACATCCTGCTCCACTTGTGTAAATCTAAACTGCTTGTCACACTATTCAGTTTTTCCAACTACACACAGGAACTGCAAGTCTGCTCAAAACACGATGAATTCAAACTGGTCATTTTTGTTACCTCTGCAAAGGAGAGACTGTTTTTGCCCCGGCCTGTTTCTTGATTGTTTATTTGTATGTTTGTCAGCAGGATTGTGCAAAAATTCCAATTAATAGATTTCCAGAAAGAACCCATTAAATGTTGACACAGATCTGAACTAAAGGGAAAATCCAGGAATCCTTTTAGAGATATGTTTTCATTTTCACGGACATTCAGAGAATAAGACTTGGATCTTGATGAAGAAACTCAGACATATTGATAGAAGTGATCTCTGTGAGTGTGAGTCACTTGGTGTGGCTTGATTGGAACAAAGGGCCTCGGAGGTACGAGCTCTTCTGACTCATTCTAGCTCCTGCACCAAGGAGGTGGAAGGATGTGATGTGTGTACGGAGAGAACCCATTCAGTTTCTCTAATCAATGACATGTATAACAAATATAAAGTTGTACTATCCTAAATAAAAAGAGATCAGAGACTTGTAGAGTCAATGACAAGACACATTACAGCCCCACCACTTTGACTGACACAGTCAACAAGCCATGTTCACTCACACACACGTGGATATCATGACGTCATGTCTCATTCTGCAGGATACAGCCGCTCACTGCCGGATATAAAGCCAACGATCTGCCCTCAGGCTCATTTCAGTCCTGGTGGAGGAGGACA
>NC_061485.1:65233-66112 GCF_022539355.2 Hippoglossus stenolepis
ATGGGATACGAGACAATACTTTCAGGAGGTATCTGAAGAGGCATCTGTTGTGTAAAGTTAGTACAACCTAACCAACCGTTCATAGACGAGCTCGTTGTTGAAAAGCTTCAATCAAACATCCTGCTCCACTTGTGTAAATCTAAACTGCTTGTCACACTATTCAGTTTTTCCAACTACACACAGGAACTGCAAGTCTGCTCAAAACACGATGAATTCAAACTGGTCATTTTTGTTACCTCTGCAAAGGAGAGACTGTTTTTGCCCCGGCCTGTTTCTTGATTGTTTATTTGTATGTTTGTCAGCAGGATTGTGCAAAAATTCCAATTAATAGATTTCCAGAAAGAACCCATTAAATGTTGACACAGATCTGAACTAAAGGGAAAATCCAGAAATCCTTTTAGAGATATGTTTTCATTTTCACTGACATTCAGAGAATAAGACTTGGATCTTGATGAAGAAACTCAGACATATTGATAGAAGTGATCTCTGTGAGTGTGAGTCACTTGGTGTGGCGCGATTGGAACAAAGGGCCTCGGAGGTACGGGCTCTTCTGACTCATTCTAGCTCCTGCACCAAGGAGGTGGAAGGATGTGATGTGTGTACGGAGAGAACCCATTCAGTTTCTCTAATCAATGACATGTAAAACAAATATAAAGTTGTACTATCCTAAATAAAAAGAGATCAGAGACTTGTAGAATCAATGACAAGACACATTACAGCCCCACCACTTTGACTGACACTGTCAACAAGCCATGTTCACTCACACACACGTGGATATCATGACGTCATGTCTCATTCTGCAGGATACAGCCGCTCACTGCCGGATATAAAGCCAACGATCTGCCCTCAGGCTCATTTCAGTCCTGGTGGAGGAGGACA
>NC_061485.1:66212-72638 GCF_022539355.2 Hippoglossus stenolepis
ATTAATAAAAGTATTTTGACTGACTGCTAAACCTGGTAGGTTATGCAGATTGTTTCATTTATTATTTGGGTTGGGTTTATTTTGTACTTTATGTTCAAGTATGTATCGTGTTATTTAAGTTAGTAATTTGTTGTCCTTTTTAAACGTAGCGACTCACCTCGCGTAAATACCTGTAGCTTTCACGGCACGGACAGATGTAATATACACACCAAATCCCTCGCTTCCGGTCCGAGCCGATATAAAACACCTGCCGTACAGCTGCGTCTTAAGGATGGTAGCAGCGGAAACGACAGGACGCCAGCTGCACGGCGATTCCTTACCTTACGGACGTATTTTAATCCTCGTTTAACAGCCCTCGCCGAGCGGAATGAGGTAGGAAGCAGGTTTTATTCACTTTGCTACAGGTAGCGCGGAACGGGAGTCGCTATGTCACATTAACCCGTCAAACTTGTCTCACGTGGTTATTTGTTTGTTCATGTCTTTGTTGCAAACCGTGTCCAACTGATAAGGGAGAATACCGATCCCAGCCAGTGGCATTATGTTGACACCACAAATAACCCAGCCGATCATGCATCAAGAGGGCTCCATGCAACGCAAATTCTGCCCTCAAGCTGGATCCCAGGACCCAAGTTTCTCTGGGAGCAAGAGGTACATCCGACATTAAATCCATTAACTGAACTGCTCGTTGGTGACCCAGAAGTTAAAGCAGTTTTTGTGTCCGTAACCAAGGTTAATGACTGCCCAGACATCCTTCATCAAATGGGCCAGTTTTCTTCTTGGACAAAGCTTCTCAAAGTGGTCGCAAGGATTAAGAGGCTTGGATTAAAAGGAGAACACAGTGAGCTTGTGACTATCAAAGAACGAGAAAAAGCTGCTCGAGTTATAATCAAACTTGTTCAACAGCAAGCCTTTGTTAAAGAGTTGGAAATGCTCCTAAAGGGTAAGAGTATTTCAAGATCAAGTTATCTCTTTCCCCTTGACCCGATCCTACATGATGGAGTTCTTTGTGTTGGTGGAAGATTGAAGCAGTCTTCTCTTGGTCACGAACTAAAACACCCAATAATTCTTCCAAAGGAGAGTTCTATCACCGCGCTGATTCTGGCTCATTGCCATATTAAGACCTGCCATCAGGGCCGAAGCCAGACTCAAATGGAACTCAGAGCAAATGGATTCTGGGTTATTGGTGGGAGTAAGCTAGTGGCCAGGCTGGTTCGTGATTGTGTGCAATGTAGGAAACTTCGACGACCTACCGAGGTGCAACGAATGGCTGAACTTCCCAAAGAGCGAGTTGAAATTTCAGACCCCTTTGCATATAGCGGAATGGATTGCTTTGGCCCATTTCTTGTCAAGAAGGCTCGCAAGGAGTATAAAAGATATGGTCTAATATTTACTTGCCTTTCTTCTAGAGCAGTCCATGTTGAGATGCTGGAAGACCTATCAACTGATGCATTCATAAATGCCTTTAGGTGCTTCATCAGTATCAGAGGAGCTGTCCGACAACTTCACTGTGATCAAGGTACCAACTTTGTCGGTGCTAGGAATGAGTTGAGAGGAGCTTTTAAACAATCTGACACTAAGCAAATAGAACTCTTCCTAGCTGAAAACCACTGCGAATTCGTCTTTACTGCCCCCTCTGCAAGCCATGCAGGTGGTGTGTGGGAGCGCCAAATCCGGACCGTTAGGAGCGTGCTGAATGCTACCCTTGCACAATGCTCCGGTCGAATTGACGATGCTTCCCTCAGAACTTTGTTCTATGAAGCTATGGCCATCGTTAACAGTCGCCCCCTTACTGTGGATGGAATCAATGATCCCAAGGCGCTAGAGCCATTGACTCCCAACCACCTCATCATGATGAAGTCCAAAGTCCCTTTGCCACCTCCTGGGAAGTTTGTTAAGGAGGATCTGTATGCAACAAAGAGGTGGCGAAGAGTCCAGTATTTGGTTGAACAGTTTTGGAGTCGGTGGAAAAAAGAGTATCTCTTGAACATCTGTAAGCGACAGAAATGGCATGTACCACAACGTAACCTGAAAGTAAATGATATCGTCAGAGACGATAACCTCCCAAGGAATCAGTGGCTACTAGCACGAGTGGTTGAAGCAATTCCAGACAGCGACGGTCTCGTTCGTCGGGTCAAGATTCAAACAGGAGTGCGGAAAGCAATGAAAAGGCAAGGTCTTTCATCCAAACCCTCATTCGTCGAGAGACCCGTCCAGAAACTGGTGCTCCTCCTCGAGAGCAACTAGTATAAACATGCTGCACATAGATAATATCACATGCATAACATCCCAAGATATTTTACTGTAAAGGGCAATTAGATATGGCCGAGAAATCCTGTATAGTACAATTGGTTGAATTGTTTATATCAGGATTTGGTGGGAGTGTAACTGACTGCTAAACCTGGTAGGTTATGCAGATTGTTTCATTTATTATTTGGGTTGGGTTTATTTTGTACTTTATGTTCAAGTATGTATCGTGTTATTTAAGTTAGTAATTTGTTGTCCTTTTTAAACGTAGCGACTCACCTCGCGTAAATGCCTGTAGCTTTCACGGCACGGACAGATGTAATATACACACCAAATCCCTCGCTTCCGGTCCGAGCCGATATAAAACACCTGCCGTACAGCTGCGTCCACGATGTATTGTCTGAATAAAGAGCCGTGACGCATCAGTCTGAAACTCTCTGCGTCATGCTTTGCCACTGTGACGTCATCCATTTGTTTGTGAGCTGCCGTGTTGGACTTTGGCATTTTGTCCAGCAGCATCTTGGTGTTTTTGTAACCAGAGGAAACCAATGTGCTTTATATCTGAATGATTGTAAACAGGACCATAGTTTACTAAATGAACATCCTATCTATCTATCTATCTCTCTATCCATCTATCCCTCTCTCTCTCTCTCTCTCTCTCTCTCTCTCTCTCTCTCTCTCTCTCTCTCTCTCTCTCTCTCTCTCTCTCTCTCTCTCTCTCTCTCTCTCTCTCTCTCTCTCTCTCTCTCTCTCTCTCTCTAATTGA
The DNA here is from genome assembly GCF_022539355.2 of Hippoglossus stenolepis. Taxonomy (NCBI): domain Eukaryota; kingdom Metazoa; phylum Chordata; class Actinopteri; order Pleuronectiformes; family Pleuronectidae; genus Hippoglossus; species Hippoglossus stenolepis. Next base: position 69,223 of record NC_061485.1, read on the forward strand.
ATCTTTGGGACTGAGAGGTCTTGGCTTGCTCCATGACGTTGATTTGCATATCGACTGAATATTAATTTTTGTTTATGCTGCTCTCTCCGGCAGGTGACTCTTGAAAAGAGGTTTTAATCTCAGTGAGACTTTTACAGGGTAAGTGCACTGTTGGGGGTGGGGCAGTGGTTCATGTTATCCCACTGTATCAGAGCAGTATCTTATTATCACGTTGTCTATAATGCTGGAACCCTTTTTAAATGCATGTGCAGATAATATCTAACAACAGGATTTGTTCTGCAACAATAACGACTTTTTGTCTCCTACATCAAGCATGTGTCAGTTGATTTACCATATTTTGTCCGTTTGAAGAGACCTTCAAGACCTGTACAAGTGTAGGTGTGTGTGTGAGATGGATATTATTGGGTTTGAATGGTTTCACCGTCAAACAAAAGGACGGATTCAGCTCTGCTGTTACAAAGCAAGTTTCAGGAAATCAGTCCTTCTCTTCACGATGAGCTCACATCTGTCAGCGTAACATCTGGGATCCCTGCCTTCATTATAATGGTTCTGCACTTACTATCATATCATGCTGCATCCTTTCCAATAAGCACACTGTATCTGTTTCTGCTTCATAAAATGTTTAATGCAAATCCATCCACGTCACTAGTGTGTGTTTTTATTCCGTATCTGGCCCTGCAGGCGTGTTTTTTAAACTGCTCTAACATGACAACGTCTGTCAGAGTGAATGTTGGTTTCAGATTGAAACTAGAGGTCTGTGCATGATAACCTGAACAGCTGATCAGAGGTATTCCTTTGGTTTCTGGTCCAGAGAAGAACGTGTTAAAGCTTGAATTTACAGGACCAATCTGAACACCACCTGAAAATATGTTAAATGTTTCCCTGTAACAGAGAGTTGCAGGATCCTCACATCGTCACCATGAATTCCTCCTCTTACAACTTTAATGTGACGAGTTATCGAGACTCTCAGGGCACAGTTGTGGCCAAGAATGTGTTCCTTCTGGCTCTTGGTCTGACCATCAACTACATCAACTGCACACTGATTCACACCTTCAGGAAGCACCAGGTCAGAATCCTTATAATGTCTTTTATTATTATTATTATTATCATGATCATTGATCTTATCAGGGACTTCAGGTGGAAAGAGAAACTAACAGGAGAGTTTCATTGACTTCTGTTTCTTCTCCTCTCTTCCAGATATTGTACCTGAATCCTCGTTACATCTTATTCATCCACCTGGTGTTGAACGATATGATCCAGCTCACTGCAACAATCAGCCTGTTTTTCTTTAGTTACGTCTTCTACGAGATCCAAGCGACGCTCTGTTGCCTCATCGTCTCCCTTGCCATCTGCACCACCCTCAACACGCCATTGAATTTAGCTGCCATGGCGGTGGAGTGCTACATCGCCGTCTGTCTACCGCTGCGACATGCGGAGCTCTGCACCATCAGAAGAACATACATTCTCATAGGTTGGATTTGGGCCATGAACATAGTTTCTGCTCTGTCAGATGTGTTTATCGTTCTGGCAACACAGCCTCTACAGTTATTTCATTCTACTATTTTCTGTGAGTGGAACAACCTGTTCCGACACCCTGTCAGTGTAAAGAAGAGGGAGGTGTCCTACATTATCTACCTGATTGGTGTTTGGTTCACGCTCCTCTACGCGTACTTCAAGATCTTCCTTGCTGCTGAAGCTGCTAAAGGGAGTAAATCAGGGGATGGAGATGCAAAGAAGGCAAGTAAAACCATCCTGCTCCATGGCTTTCAGCTGCTGCTGTGCATGCTCACCTATTTAGCCCACGTTATAAGGAATGCCCTGTTGAACTTGTTCCCCAAACATTTTGTACACGTGTTCTTTGTTTCTTATATCATCATTCAGGTGTTACCCAGATTTATCAGTCCGATGGTTTATGGGCTACGAGACAAGACGTTCAGACAGCACCTGAAAAAGCACCTGATATGTAAACTGAGATCAACCATCACACCGTGGTGAAGTTCATGTTGCTGTGCAGACACATTTTAAACAAAGACTGAGAAGATGAGAACAAATACATTCTGACTTTATAACGTCAGGAAACATTCAGGAGTTTCTGTCTCAGTCTCTAGTTTCAAGTCTTCTTCAAACAGCTGATGTTCATTTAGTGAATTATGATCATTTAGAGTCAAACAGACCATAAAGCACCTGATGCATTGGGGGATACCACAGTGTGATTGACAGCTGGCACCGTCCAATGGGTGCAGGTGGCAGGTGTAGGTGTAGGTGGGGGTGCAGTAGAAATGTGCATCTTCACTTGCCTCACGGTTCAGTAACGAGTTAGCAGTCAACCAGTCGCATGCACCACGTCAATGCATCTCAATATAACAACATGATTATTATCTAATTATGAATCCAATCCTCAGTCATTACTGCTTTTTCATCAGCACAATCAGATAAATCTGAACTCGTTCGTTTTCTAGAACGTGCTTTTAAAAGTATTATCGACTATTACTGTTGTGTGTTCCGTACAAAATAAGGTTTTCAACTCAGAAATCAGACGACAACAGACATCCGTTCAGTTGAGACCTGTGTGCTGCACCTATAACACTCTACTGAGGCCACCCTTCACTGTGTCAGGGTGCCCCCCCCCCCTCTTAGCAGCACCACTGCATTGAGGTGCATTACTCCGCTGGTCAGCAAGTGGTTCTGCTCCTCTGCTCTTTTCTAATCACTCAAATGTAGAACTGATCTTTATAAAAACCTGCAGAATTCAGATTGAGGTTCATACAAACATGTATTTAGTCGTTAACGGAAGATGTCGGATCATGAATCCTGATGTCCTGGTCGTACACGTGTTGTGTTGTGTTGTGTTGTGTTGTGTTGTGTTGTGTGAGGCAGTTGAGCTGCGTGCGCACAACATTTTAAAACTTTTTGTGTATGTGTTTAAATACGTGTCTCATAAACACTAGAGCAAATAAAAGAAACACAAAGTAACCTACTCTACGTGTCCTAATAATTTCCGATGTGTGTTTATCGTTAACGTGTGAAGTGAGCGCAGGTCAGGTGGGAGTGAGGAGGGAGGACACATTCAATTAATTACCCTACTGTCATCACCAGGGACGACATGACAGCTCCCCGCAGGTGAAGCCAAACCATCTCAAATGCCCCCTGGTGGCTGACTGCAGTACATTTCATAAACCTGCCTCCTCCATGTTAGCAGATGGGACATGGACCAAAAGAAGAAATCATAGTAGATGTGATATAAATGTTTCTCTCTCATGGTTCCAGAGTGGAAACTCAGTGTAGAGCAGAGTGGAAACTCAGTGTAGAGCAGAGTGGAAACTCGGTGTAGAGCAGAGTGGAAACTATAGGGAACAAAAAACTATAACAATTTCTATGAGAAAAATAAAATTGCTTCTCCAAAGCAAAACTAGTAG
>NC_061485.1:72738-75238 GCF_022539355.2 Hippoglossus stenolepis
TTCCTCCTCCTCTTCCTCCCCCTTCTCGTCTCTCGTTCTCTCCCTTTTCACCTCCATCGTTCTCCCTCTTTTCCCTTCATTTCCTGACTTATCCATTTCTCTCTCTCTGTCACCTCCACTCCCTCCTCCTCCTCCTCCTCCTCCTCTCTCTCTCTCTCTCTCTCTCTCTCTCTCTCTCTCTCTCTCTCTCCCTCTCTCTCCCTCTCTCTCTCTCTCTCTCTCTCTCTCTCTCTCTCTCTCTCTCTCTCTCTCTCTCCCTCTCTCTCTCCCTCCCTCTCCCCCTCTCTCTCTCTCTCTCTCTCTCTCTCTCTCTCTCTCTCTCTCCCTCTCCCTCTCTCTCTCCCTCTCTCTCTCCCTCTCTCTCTCTCTCTCTCTCTCTCTCCCTCTCCTCCTCTCTCTCTCTCTCTCCCTCTCCCTCTCCCTCTCTCTCATGTTATTTACAGTAATGGTGGGATGGAGATGAACGTCGTCGCAGGGAGATTAGGACTCTCAGATTGGGGTTTACTCATCAGTTTGCATCAGTCAGCTCGGCTCAGTCTTTAATGCAGATTTTGTTCTCAGAGGAAAACTCGATGTCGCTGGAGGCGAATCGTGCGGCTGTGATGTCGCTGTACGAACGTCCCTCTGTCCCTCTTCTTTGTTTCTGCTCATTTCCTGTCTTTGGTCCTGTACCTGACATTCTTCTCTCAGTGGGGGTGTTTCTGTGTGTTGGGGGTTGGGCTCAGTGGATCGGGGTGTGTGTGTGTGTGTCTGTGTGGGGGGGTCCCTGTCCATCAGAATTTCTCCTCGTTAATCCAGATTAATCCTGGCTAATGCCTCTTTTGTCCGGAGACACATCACCAGCAGGCCTCAGTCTCCTCCTGTCCCACTTCAAACAAATCAATTACTGCAGGACGAGATGGACGCAGGCCGACGGACGGACGGACGGTTACAGCTGCTGCGAACCAACAGACATGGAGCAAATTAATCTGAAAGGAAAAACAACAGTACACATGGTGAATGTTAGAGAATTCAGACGTAAGGAGGCTGAGCAGCAGCTGAAACTCTCTCTCCTCTGCCGTCCCATCATGCCCCACGTTCCCGTGAAGCTGCATTTGATGTGTAAACACGCAGCATTTTCCTCCAGTCAATTAGCGAAGCTTCTGAGCCCCTCAGACGGAGATTTATCAAAGCCGGCTCTAAACCGCAGCTCGACAAAATGGCATCTGTCTGATGTTCGTATTAATTTAATTTTTACATTTTGACTGTTGAGGAAGGAGCAGAAATCCTGCTCCTCTTCAGCTGCTGGGCGATTAGTTCATGACAAATAATTAATGAGCTGAGTTGGTGTTCTTCTTGTTGGACCATCTGGTTTCTGTGTCAGCGCACAAACGTCATTAGTCATCATCACGATCACCGAGCTTCACGTTGTAATAATCTGCGGTGAATATAATGTAGATTTTTGTGAATTCATCTATTCTCACTGCACCACTGCCTGATGCAGGTTACTCATATTTTCATTTGCATTTCTTCTTTTGGATATAAATCCTGTTTGTTTGTCAGGAGTTTGTGGATCAACACACACACACACACACACACACACACACACACACACACACACACACACACACACACACACACACACACACACACACACACACACACACACACAAATCCAGGAGTTTTCTTCATCACTGACTTCAACTTTGTGGTATTTTTGACAATTTCACAGGGAATAATTCATGGATATTGAAATAAAATCAGATATGAATGTGAATATGAATTTAAGGGAGTGTTGGGTCCGTTGGAGGATTTATATTTATTTGCTGCAGGTTCTGGTTCAGGAAGTTTAAATGTCCTCCTCAAGTATCTGCAGCTGAAGAACTGACCGGCACAAGTTTGACAGGTTTGCAGATGATATCGATTTGTGAAGGCAGCTCCTCAAACTAGTTTCAAAGAAGCTGGGAGGCAGAACAATGATCTCCTGCTTCTTATTTCGGCCTCTTTTCAGGGATCGGTGCAGAAAAGGCTTCAAGTGAAAGTTTCTTTCTAACTTCAGCAGCTCAGTCAGAGCGCAGTCGGGCTTTCACAGAACAAAATGGAGCTCAGCGTTTTCTGTGGAGCCTCCAGGCCTCACTCTGCTAAGGCTAACACAAGAGTTCATCCTACAGCTGGTTTCTTCCTAATCTCTTTATTGCACGGCTCTTTATTCCTTCACCTTAATAACCCACAGAACTAAATCTTCACCGTGTTGCCTTCCCTCCCACCGAGACTCCGGTGGTTGTCGGCTGCAGACGGCGGTGGGGTTATGTAAGCGAGGGCTTCACTCTGACCCAAATGGAAAAGACAAAGCCTGCAGCCGCTCTGCTCTGAGTTACAGTAGCAAACAAATTTAGAAGCTAATGAATGATTCAATACAGAGGCGACCAGCCGACTGCAACAGTGAAGATGGGCGATTATGTTCTGCCCTCGAGATTTGGATCATAAAAATAACTCATTAGAGTGTTGTGATTATGCCTCG
>NC_061485.1:84291-86791 GCF_022539355.2 Hippoglossus stenolepis
AGTGATCAGCTGCTTCAGGATCAGAGCAGAAGCTGGTTTGTACCGAGCTGGAGTTTCTGTGTCCTCCTCCACTCGGCTTCACTGGAACTAATACACACTCATCACTAGTTCTCAGGACCTGATCAGCACAGGAAGTCACTGAGTGTTGGTTTGATTCCACAGTTTATCAGACTCATTGAAACATCATGAAAATGACTCGTCAACATGTTGTGCTCAGTCCAACACGAGACGCTCACAGTCAGGACTCAGTGTTAAAATGAGCGACACGCAGACATGATCCGACTCCATCGATTCAGAACCAAACACACGACCGGACGTTTGTCACCTGAATCATCCCAATAAAACATGAACTGTGAACGTGAACTAGTTCATTTTCATCTGCATGAACTGAACTTGGAACTGGTTCTTTTTAAGTGTGAACTGGCTCAACACTGCTTCTGCAGATGGGCTCAGATTCAGATTTCACATTCATATTTAAATGTGTAAAGGTTTGGTTGTTTGTTTTATTTAAAAAAGAAAAGGAAACGTTTTATTCAACCATCCTATATTTGCTAAAAAAAAAGAGAGCAAAGGCTAAGAAGCCCCGATTGATTAGGATAAAGGTTCTTTGAGTTTGATTAAAAAAATATATATATCTAAATAACATCATCCTATGTTTGCTAAGAGGCAAAGCAAAGAGAAAGTTAAAAATAATTATGGTGTGGTATGTTTTAGTTTAATAACTATCATTTGGACTTTTTATCAATAAAAAAAACAAATGTTAAATGTATATATCCGCCTTCTGTCATTTATCTCAATAATACAAATAGAAAATTAATCACAGCTTCCCTGTGATTAATCTGATTCAACATTTTAATCGTTTGACAGCCCTAATTGAAATACATGATCTTGTTCACAAACTATCAAACAATCACAACTGTTAATGAAGCAATAAACACTTGAACTACTGTGTCACTCAATATACCTGCTTCATCAGGTACAGCGTCACCATCAGGTAACTGAGACTTCAACTCCTCTGAAACACAAGTTTACAATTCAACACTTGAGTTTCACAGCTGACACTAAGAAAATGAATTGTAATTGTAAATGATTCAACAGGCGAACAGAATAATACACTAAATTTAAAAAAGCTGTATTAAAATACATGATCTTGTTCACAAACTCTATCAAACAACCACAACTGTTAATGAAGCAATAAACACTTGAACTACTGTGTCACTCAATGTACCTGCTTCATCAGGTACAGCGTCACCACCAGTTGACCGACGCTTCAACATCTCTGAAACACAAGTTTACAATTCAACATTCAACATTAGGATTTCTGCTATTTCGACAAAACAAAATTAAATATTAAGACAAGTAAGATCCAAACTAGATTTCCATTCATGTGTGTGGGGTTTGTCTATAATTCAGTTATATTATTACTATATTAAATTGCAGTTTCAGTCATGTTCAGTTTAATTCTGACTTGTCATAATTCATGATAACTACAAAACAGTCTCACTTAATTAAAGGGATCTTGAATTGAGGCGAATTAAATATATCTTGAACTTGAAAAGTTATGTTTGTAAAACCTATAGAAAGAGCACTGTACAAGAAGATGAGTATTGATCATTAAATAATCTAAATAATACTCGACAGATTAATCGATATAGTATAAAGTAGTTGTTGGTTGCAGCCCTTCCTCAGATCTGCACATCTTGTGGTTGGTTGAAGAGAATTTCTGTCTTAATATGAGACAGACTAAAGTTTCTGTTCCCTTGATTTGAATACATTGTGAATTTATTGTTAAAATCACTTAAAGAAAAACTTACTTTTCCTCTGGTTCATGATTTTCTTTACTAGAAATGCAACCAGATGATCAATGACCAGAGCTACTATTATAGTTATTATCACAACCATGGGCACACTGGTACAATGGGAGGACTTGTCCTCGAAGAGATTGTCTGAGGACAGAAGAAAATATACGGACATTACTACATTATGTGTTTATACATACACACGCATACATTTATATGTATATACAGTATATGTATAAGTACATGTAAAGAATCTCACCTGGCACAAAGAGCTCATTATCAATCACATGGCCGAAGCCGTCCTGCTTGACCACACAGCGGTACATGTTGGTCTTCTTCACGGTGGTGAGGAGGAGGACGTCAAAGCGGTGTCCTCTTGGAGAGACCTGCGGCTCCTCAGCATGGACGACGCTCCCATCACTCGTCTGCCACTCGACCTGAGGCTCTGGATAAGCACCTCGAACCAAACACTCCAGCAGCACCCCATCTCCTGTGACGTTAAGTATCTTGACATATGGAGGTAGAGCTGCACCTGTAAATACATGAATATCTTATTCACCACTGCTACAACCAGACAAATGTTATATTATAATGTTTTATTATTTCTCTTACATAGAGAAACAGAAAACCACACAGTTATTCTTAACTACACATCCTGTCTTTTTATTATTGTCAGTTTATTTTCCTAGATTTCCCTCAGG
>NC_061485.1:88520-101111 GCF_022539355.2 Hippoglossus stenolepis
ATCAACGGGATAGAGATCAACGGAATAGAGATGTCTCACCCTCGATTTGTCCTAATCTGTTTTTGAAGGTCATTCCTGAAAGACAAAAATGAAACATTCATAATGAATTAGTTTTTTGTCTGTAAATAAAGATGGATGACACTGCGCTCCAGAGGTAATGAAGAAGCTACGTGTAAGTTGTTGCTATATAGCCGACGTTAGCATCAAATGCCCTTTATGCTGAAACACAGGTAGCAGCAGGAATCTCTTCCTGTCTGACTGACATCTCTCAGTGGATGTCTGCACACCACCTGAAAATCACTCAACTCTCCCTCACTGCCAACATCACGTTCCTGTAGATTCATGCTGCACAACATCAGGAGAATACGGCCCCTTCTCACTCAGAAGGCGGTGCAGGTTCTGGTCCAGGTTCTAGTCCAGGTTCGGTCATCTCATGCCTATAGACTACTGCACCTCCCTCCTGGCAGGTCTACCTACTAGTGCCATCCGACCTCTGCAGCTCATCCAGAAAGCAGCAGCTCGACTGGTCTTTAACCCGAGTTCACTCACACTCCTCCGCTCCCTTCACTGGTTACCAGTGGCTGCCTGCATCGTTTCAAAACACTAGTACTTGGTACCGTGCTGCGAACGGATCGGGTCCAGTCTACATCCAGGACATGGTCAAACCTTACACCCCAGCCCCTCCGCTCTGCTCTGCATCTGCCAATCGGCTTGTTGCTCCCTCACTACGAGGGACAGCTGCCACTCAACAAAATCCTGACTGTTTGCTGTCCTGGCTCCTAAACGGTGGAACGAGCTCCCCATCGACATCAGGACAGAAAGTCTACAATGCAAATGCTGAGTATGTAGCAGTAGCAGAAACTTACACACAGCTTCTTTAACTGTGTTATGAACGTACTCACCAACAACAAGTTCAATCGTGTAGGTTTGACTGGGCTTAAGATGTGGAAAGATACAGGTGAAGTTCCCACTGTCCGTAGTCTTCGTGTCTCGGATAAGTATGGAGGCGTTTCCGTGCTTCAGCTCTTCAACAAAATGAGAGACTCGTCCTTTAAAATCCTGATCCTGATCCTGATCCGAGCGGCCGTTTCCGTAGTGTTTGCCGTTATCGAACAGGAACACCTCCTTGTTATCTTTGATCCAGTCGAACACTGTTGCTTCAATGTTCTCCTTGGGTCGTGGAGAGCAGGGCAGGATGACGTCATCCCCTTCTGTCACAAACATTTTGACGACATCTGATCCTGAAAGAAGAAGCAGAAGAAAAGGAAAGATCAACGTTACACAAGACATCAGTTAACGTTTACATGTCACTTCAACTTCATCAATCAACAAGGGCGGGTATAGGTTTCATCTGTGTGTGTGTGTGTGTGTGTGTGTGTGTGTGTGTGTGTGTGTATCATGAAAAAATGTGGTTCAGAAGACACTACTGTTGAACAACCACAGAGGTGTGTGTGGCTGGATGTGTGGCTGGATGTGTGTGGCTGGTTGTGTGGCTGGATGTGTGTGTGGCTGGATGTGTGTGTGGCTGGATGTGTGTGTGGCTGGATGTGTGTGTGGCTGGATGTGTGTGTGTTTTGTACAGAACACCCGTAATATACAATATTACTATTCTTGCAGAATGTAATATGAAATATAATATTTCATTTTAATATCACATGTCCTATCCTATACTACTTTCATCGTTACTATTTTCTGCCACTTTTGTTTAGTATTAGTTTTACTGTCTCGTGTAACTTTATTCTTTTATCCTCATTTCCATTGTTATTTCTATCAGGCTCTCTTTCTACATCACGTTGTATGAACTTTAAAATTCTAATTCACTTCTAAATCTATTGTTTTATTCACTGTACTCAATTCTAGAACTAGTCTCATCTTTGTGTTGATAGAAGTCTCAGGGACCATTTTAGTCGCACAGTGTTGGAGCTGTCAGTCGAAGGAGTAAATAAAGTTCCCTGTGTAACTATGACAACTCTGGCAAATTAGATGTGGTGTGGTGATACAGGCAATTGAGGACGCTTCAGGAAACATTAACAATAAGTGACTTTTTGAGTCAGAATCATCTTCAGACGCAACCACATAGTTGTGGGGCTAAATATAAATGTGAGAGAAATCCCACCACGGGACCGGTGCGCTGTGGTCCACATGAAACCGTCTGACGTAGAGACGCTGCCCACCATCACTGAGGCTGAAGTACAGAGTCGCCATCTTTACTCTTAAACACCGCAAAGCTGCCACCTGTTGATGTGAGGGATGTTTTCATATGACACGTGTTTGGTGTGTTATTCTTCATAACTCCCTGTGTTTACTATGAAAGCTGTTCACTGTTACTTCCTGTTTGTGTGTTAGCTTAGCTAGCCCCATTAGCCTCCCGTGTTAGCTTGACTGCTGTCTTACCTTGTGCGTCTCGCAGCACTGATCCAACCGCAACACGCGTGAAGAGAATCACAACAGTTAAAATGAACATCGTTAACTTTGATGACGGACGGCTCATGGTTAGAGATGGCTGGCTGCTGCTGGGTGCTGGGGCTGGTGGCTGGGGCTGGTGGGGCTGGGTGCTGGGGCTGGTGGGGCTGGGTGCTGGGGCTGCTGGGCTGCTGCTGCTGGGTGCTGGGGCTGCTGCTGGGTCTGCTGGCGCTGCTGGGGAGGAACCCCAGCTGGGTGCTGCTGGGGAGGAACCCCAGCTGGGTGCTGGATGCTGCTGCTGGGTGCTGGGGCTGCTGCTGCTGGGTGCTGCTGCTGGGTCTGCTGGGGGAGGAACCCCAGCTGGGTGCTGGATGCTGCTGGGGGTTGGCTGCTGGGTCTGCTGGGGGAGGAGCCTCAGCACCCAGCTGGGGCTCCAGCAAGGGGCAACACCCCGGGCTGAGCGATGAGGCCAATACGGAAGTGCAAAAAGGTGCAGTTCACTGGGTGGCCACTTGAGGCTGGCTCCAAGAAGGAGTCAATTCCCATTGACTCCCATGTTAAAAAGCCCGACTTTAGAGCAGAATTAAACCTATTTACAGGATGGTTCAAAAAATGGTTTTAGTCTCAATCACTAAGTTCTTCCTTCATGACAACTCTGAGGGGGGTGAATTTTTCCACTTTCACACTCAGTAAAAACTATTACACTTATCTCACTTGTGTTAGAAACGTGAATATGGCATGAAATAGTAACTATATGAATATGAAATAACTTCAAATATAAGTGTAACAAATAGGCCCATAATAACACAAAAAGAGGCAATGCAACAGATGGATTATGTGAACTGGGATATCTAAAAAGACTGAAGTTATTGACTTTTTATTGTTTGCATATATATAAGTATGAAGATGGTAACCTGACATATATATTTTTTAACACATTTTTTGTTTGTGTAGTTTTCCTATAGGTGATCCTGAGAGGCTAGACCTATGGATGCTCAACATGAAGAGACAGAACTGGACTCCGCATAAGAATTCTCGTCTCTGCAGTCAACATTTTGAGAGACAACACTACAGCATTGACACAAGGGTACACAGAAATGTTTTAGTAACTTCTGAGAAAACAAGCAAGTTGATGGTTTAAATTGTTTAATTGTTTAATCTTTGAAAGTATTTACATAGAAACTACAATTTTAGCATGAACTGTGTACTGTACATTTCTACTGTACAGAACTTGAACACACAAGCCTTTTGTATCAATAACACTCACATTTGTTTAGGGAAGGGCATGCCTGAAGAAAACCGCTGTCCCTACCATTTTCTCACACTCCAAGGGCAAAGAGGACAACCCAGAGGGAGAGGTAAGTCTAATGGAGGTAAGTGACATTCCTGTTGGAAAAATCACTAAGGAGTTTGCAGATGTAGACAATGGCAGTAGTGGCAAAATTCTTACTGACGATCAGGGCAATGTTGTTATGATGGCAGACACACCTGGACAGGCTGTTGTTTCTCAAGATGCAATGGACGACGACAGTTCTCTGACAATTAATGTATGTGACGATGTTGTTGTGGGTACCAGCATTCAGGCGGAAAATCCTACTGGAAAATGTACAGACTCAGCTTTAGATCATGCTCATACAGTTTCAACACAGCTTCCTGGCTGCTTTACGAGTGATCACAGCTACACCATTTTTCAGTCTCCAAGAGCCATTAAACGGAAAGCTTCTGCTGCAGAGGAAAAGCTGTGTGCAGCTCGCAAGAAGCTGAGGATGAATTTCCAGATGACAAGGAGACTGAAGGCAAGAGTTTCTTCCTTGAAAAATATTATAGAGGTTCTTCAAAACAAACTCCTAATTTCAAGTGAATGTGCCTCTCTTCTTTATGGCCTTGATGATGTTCCCAGAGAGATCTTTCAGAGACTACAAAAGAGGAAAAAAGCAGTCTTTTCAGAAACCTTGAAGCAATTCGCAACTACGCTGCACTTCTACTCTCCAAAGGCTTATGAATATGTCCGAGAGAAGTTTCACTTGGCTCTGCCTCATCCTCAGACCATCCGAAATTGGTACAGTAGCATCTCTGCAGAACCAGGATTTACTGCTGCTTCATTCATAGCTTTGAAAGATCATGTTGCTGAGCAGAAGAAGGACGGAAAAGACACAGTTTGTGCATTAATGATGGATGAAATGTACATTCATAAGCAAACAGAGTTCGGTGGAGACAACATTTATGGCTATGTTGACATCGGTGCTGGTGAGATGGAAAATGTTGTGGCAACACAAGCATTGGTTCTTATGGTTGTTGCAATCAATGAGTCCTGGAAGATTCCCATTGCTTACTTCCTTATCAACAGCATGACAGGAGCAGAGAGAGCAAACGTCATCCGAGAGAGCCTTTTTAGGCTCCATGAAATAGGAGTTAGGGTTGTGTCCTTGACATGTGATGGTCCCTCTCAAAACTTCACAATGATCAGAGAGCTTGGTGCCAACCTAGACATCATTGACATGAGATCTTACTTCATCCATCCTCAGGATCACACACAAAAAATCTTTGTGCTCTTGGATCCATGTCACATGCTCAAACTTCTTCGAAATGTTTTGTCTCAAAATAAAACACTGGGTTTTTATCTAAAGTGTATCAACTTTTAACCAACCATAATGAATATAGAAATTAACTCTATTATCCATGACACTTAGCAATGACTACCAACTCTAAACAGTTGCAGGCCATCTTTAGTTAAGGGAGGAAAACATGAAGTGTTGTGCAGATGAAGCTGGTGCAGGTCGTCCTCATGTTGACCAGCCTGAAGCTGCTGATCTCCACCATGTTGCTGCTGCCACAGTGGATGCTGAGGACATCAGGTGCTGCAGTGCTTCATCTAATGAAAAGAAGAAACTCACTATAAAAGGATGTTTTATGTTGTGTATGTTCCAGCAAAGACTGGTTCTTACAGTTTATTCTGTGTTCAGCAGGTGGAAGCACCACAGATTTCAGACAGAACCGATGTACTGGGCTCTGGGTTTGTAGCCTCATGGTTAAATGCACATATTGTAAGTCGCTTTGGATAAAGCATCAGCTAAATGAAATGTAATGTCTGAAAGAAATAAAACATTGTACAAATAGATCAAATGTCTTTCTACCTCATCTGTAATATTCAAGGTGATAATCTCCCACAGAGCTGTTGATAACAGTCCACATCAAGTCTCTCCACTTCTCTCAGTGTGAAAACACAATTATATAATAAATATGAGAACCAACAGTGGTGTGTGGAGATTATAATCATATCTAAACTGTCTAATTCACTGTAAATTCCATAACAGGCTAAATAAACAAGGTGGTTATACCAGCCTGTATCAGAACATTTGTGAAATATATAGTTACTATCACATGCAACTTACACATGTAGCGTATTCATATTAACTTATTAACTTAACTTATTAAAATCAAGCCACAACCAAACACGACTGTAGTAGTGTAGTTAATTTGCTTCAATCTGTTCATTACACGTGTTAAATAAACGATAACTTTTATAACAATTACATATTAAAACCACTTGAGGCATGTAAGCATATGATTATGATAATAGATAAAGCAATAGGTTTTGTTGTTGTGTAGTTTCAAGGTTACTTACCTCTAGTGAGTTCGTTGGAAAGATCGCGACCATCCGGAGCAGCAACACACTTAGCGCTAGCCGGTGTAGCCGCAGTTAGCATGTAGCCTAGCTCCTTAGCCTGAGCTAACCAGGTAAATTGAGCTCTGCGGGCGTGGCTCAGCTGTCAGTCTTCACTCGCGCTCCTCCTCTTTGCTCATTTATTGGTTAGCCAGGAACTAGGAGGAGTCAGCACCGGCAAGATGGCGCCGGGTGAACGCCTACTACTAGCCTCATTTTCACTCTTCAGAAACCAACGGGTGACGTCACGGACCCTACGTCCATTATATATACAGTCTATGGGCTCCAGCAGCGCCAGCAGCTGGGGGGGTCGCGAAATGTTCGGTTGATTAGACAATTTTATATATTTTTTAAATTTTTTATTATTTTTTCCAACCAATTTTTTTCCCACAAATTTAAATGTCTTTAAATACACATTAACATGAATCCAACATATTGTAGCGAACGGATAAATGGAGGCAGACGACGTTATCTTTCAGTCAGCAATGCACACATTCACTGACACACAATAAAAACATGACTATATGAACCTGTGTATTATTTGAATAGCTTAATATTGAATGCACAATAACAGGGTAGCTATGTTTATACATGGCACTAGGCCCAGTTTAATATAAAACACAATTTTATACAATATATATAGTAGGGGGGGGGGGGGTCCCTGCTCCATCTCTCCATCAGTTTGGGGGTCCTTGGCCTGAAAAACGTTGAAGACCCCTGGTTTAGAGCACAGACACTGTGCTGTGAGGATTCTGCTTCCCTTTGCCACATCCTCTCTCTGTGAGATGGGCTTTTCTGCTGGTGCCTCACTGAAATCAAAGTACAGATCTAGGCTCAATATTGAAAATGACTCAAGAGTGGCATTATCAAGCCTGCAACCCCGTTTTGAAAAGATGTGCAGTGCAAAACAGTCTCATTGCAGCAGTTATACAGTTGATAAGACTTGAGTTCTCACATAGTGACTTGCCCATCTTTCTTGCCAAGTATCTGCATGTGTTATTTTTGGTTGAACTTTATCATCTTTGAAACAAAGTGATTATAAATTTATGTATTTTTTCTCTATTTTTGAAAAAGTACGGACTGATAAATGTCACAAAAAGTTGTTTGAAAAGGGTTTTTTATTTGCACATCAGAAATTCCTGAAAGTAATGTGAATTTAATGTTCAAGTGTATGTCATGTAAATACACAAGTTAAACTTGGTCCATTTTGTCATCATTTTGTTGGGGCAGGGGAACGGGTGGGGCATGAAAAATATTCTCGCTCCAAAGTGGGGCATCACAGAAAAAGTTTGAGAACCACTGTGCTAACTGCTGCTAGCTGCAGCTAGCTGCTCCCTACGAGCTTTTACAATTTTAAAACAAACCTGGACCAAATGCACTCGATCCGTTATTTGAGATTTTTGACAAATAACTAGAGAAAAGTAATCAGGAGAAATTCTGAGAAACTTCCTCTTCTTCTTCTTCTCCTTTCTCTTCTTCTTCTCCTTTTCCTTCTCCTTTCCGGCAGACTAGGCACTATTTAGTGCTTTGCTTTTATTGACAGGTTTAACTGATGCCTGGATGTTATATAGCTTTCTTCCTTTGGTGTCTCCATCCCACTCTTGCTGCCATATCTGATTCAGCCTCTCACTGATGATGCTACGACACTCCATCCTTCCAAGTGGGACTTGTATATCCACTGTATTTCTGCCCAAACTTGTCTTTGCTGCCCTATCCGCCACCTCACTGCCCTCAACCCCAACATGTGCTGGCACCCGTAAAAGACCCACGCTACTTCCCTGCCTCTCCAATTTAGAGACCATCTTTAAAATCTCACCAACTATATCTGGCCTAGCTCTGTTTCCCTCTCCCCCCACCAGCCTCCATCTTCCACCCACCACAGCCCCCACAATAAAGCAATTAACTCTGCAGAGATTATTGGAATCCCATCTGGTAGTCTTCTACTCTGACAGATTTGTATGAACCAAATCCCACTCCTTTGCTTTCTGGATCCCTTGAACCATCAGTGTAAATATGAGATAGTTACTCCATCTGTTCTTAAGATGTCTGTCATGTTCTGCCAGATCTACTACTTCACCTTTCTGCAATGATTCTTTAATTGACTGATCCACATCAGCTTCTGCCCACAGCCATGGAGGGATCAGAGAAACTTCTTCTCCTTCTTCTCCAAGAACCTGTCCTGTCACGTGACAGTCATGTGACGTGAGCAGCAGCAGTAACGCAGCTTCTCTCTCGGTCTTATCCGGAGAACAAGAAGAAAATCATTATCTACAGTTATAATATGGGCTTATGTTCCACAACATGATGTCTCCGTGGCTGTCCTGTTATAGTTGTGTCTACAATAGGCAGCTCTTGAAGACCAGTCACCATTACCAGAGTAAAACGTGTGGTCAGTCCAAAAACAAAAGCACTGGTCACACCCACATGAGAGGAAAGTGGTCCTGTCCAGCATCTGGACCAGCATCTGGACAGACCATCTTAGGATGGAGAGATGCTCTTGACAAAGAATATCCATCTTTGCAACTTTTGTGATTGAGGTTATTAGGATTGCAAGTATTGTTATGAGGTATTAAATATAAACATATACTTTTCTGAACCTTTTTTATGGTTATTAGCTACAAACGCCTCCGTGTGAGTCCCTTTTTATTGTTAGTAGAGCTTCAGGCTGTGATATTTGATTCATTGTAAATGTATAAATATGTTTGTGAGATGTTTGTTAATTCAAAACATATTTGTGGTAAAAAAAATGCAGGAAAGGTCCTACAGAAACATAAAAAGAATCTGAAAAGCATAGGTTTACCTGACAGTTTATTATTTAAATGCATTATATCTATGAAAAGAGAATCATTTTGTGAAGAAAGGTTGAAGTTAATTTAAACATGTTGAAATATATCAGTTTTATTGGCATCAGAAGTGTGAAGGGAGTTCCTTTCTCTGTAGAAGTCTGTTTTGCCCAGAGGAGAAAACACCATGGACTTTAAATAAACACACAACTGGCCTCTTATAAATTTAAGACATTTTACCTTCAAACATTTTTTTTACGTTCTGCAAACTCAGAAAAAAGCATGTGATCAAAATGTGTCCAGGTGAAAAGAACAAAGATATTGTGTAACTGTCAAAGTTGAGCTTGTTTCTCTCCAAATAGTTCAATCAAATAAATAAAGTAAGTGCACAAAACCCAAAATTGTAACAGTAATATCATTTTATCCTGTTCAATTTTGTCCAATATTATTTTACACTTTATATAATCACAGATAATAACTTTGCAGAATCGTGTAATTGTACTTTCTTGATACTTGATTCAATGTCAAATTATCAATTACTATCCACTCTCTTCCTCAGAGGAGCAAAATATCAAAATGATTTGACGTAAATGTAATGAAAACAGTCATTTTCATATAAAGGCTTTTTATTTAAGGTGCTGAAGAAAAAAAACATGAATGAAATGAAAGCAGAATATGATTGAGGTCAAAGGTCGACTGTTGATTAGAACTGGAACATTCCCACATTGTGTTTTATAAACTTTGAATGTTTATTCCTTCATGAAGTGACTCAGGTAGAAAAACAGCCACAGTTCCAGCAGCTTTGTTACATTTGAGTTCAGAGCCGCAGGTTTGAGTTCAGTGACGTGTGGTTGAGTCACAGTTCAGCTGAGAGAAGAACCACAAGCAGAGATCGATGAACCAGTGAGGAACATCCTGTGTAATCCTGTGTATCCTGCGTCTTGGCAAGGCAAGACGCAGAGTCCCAAACTGATGCGTCACGGCTCTTTATTCAAACATTTCATCATGGCGCCGTAGAAACACCGTGAAACTAGAACGATAACAAGTACAACATAATTTAATAAAAGACAAATACAACTATTAAAATACCTAAACATCAGTTAAACCACAAAAAATAACCATGTGAGACAAGTTTGACGGGTTAATGCAAAGTAACACTGAAGCGCATTCAAATGAACGCGACTCACCCGCTGAGCCATCAACATAAACAAAGACCGGCTAACGCTGTGACATAGCGACTCCCATTCCGCGCTACCTGTAGCAAAGGGAGTCAAACCTGCTTCACACCTCATTCCGCTCGCCGAGGGCTGTTAAACGAGGATTAATACGTCCGTATGATCGGGAATCGCCGTGCAGCTGCTGTCCTGTCACCATCAAGACGCAGCTGCACGGGAGGTGTTTCATATCAGGCTCGGACCGGGAGCGAGGGATTTTGTGTGTTTATCATATCGGTCCGCTCCGTGAAAGCTACAGGCATTTACGCGAGGTGAGTCGCTACGTTAAAAGGACAACAAATTACTAATTTAAATAAAAAAAATACATACTTAAACATAAATAACAAAATAAACCCAACACAAATAATAAATCAAACAATCTGCGTAACCTAACAGGTCAGAGGTCAGTTACATCCTGTGTCTCCTTCAAACTACGTTTCCACGATTTGATGTGTCAGTTTTATTTCAGTTTCTGAAGAAAAGGTCAGAAAATGACTTCATGCATCATTCAACAATCTCTGCATCCTATAGGACGAGAGATACGACCTGAAGCTTTTATATATATATATTGAAAAGTCATTAATGATCATGTGGCAGGAATGATGTCATCATGACGTCACTGTGAAGTCAGAACATGACGCCATAGAAGCTGTGTCCTGATTCCAGGGCCGCCTCCTTTGTGAAGGACCAACTGAAATGAGACGTCTGGTCTACGGAGGATTTCTGTGATTTGTGTCCCCAGCTTGTCCCGCCCTTACCGCTGTCGCCTAGCAACAGAGCTGCAGCTGGACAGGACGACACCGTTTTAATGACCTTTGGTTTTAACGTGTGAACCGGGAGATGTTCACTTGAATCCTGATACATTGAAAGTGTAAACATCTGAAGTTTTGGTCTGGTCTCCTCCTGCTGCCATTATCACTTTGAACAGTTCAGTCACTGAAGAGCAATGCATTGTGGGATATGTTGGCATCAACTTCTCCAGCCAATAAGATCTGAGATGAGACCTACAGCTTATTTACAAGAACCAATCATGTGTCGTCACGTGGTGGAACTGACGTCATGGTGACATCATTATCTTTAAATACACACGTTGTGTGGTCGTCACTCTGATGCTTTTCATTCGTGTTTTTCAACAGAACAGACACAGAACGCCACACGAGCTTCAGCAGCCGACCTCACAGATCATGTGACAGAGTGAAGAGGGCGGAGCAGACGGACGCTACAGAGGAGACGGATCCATATCGATCTGATCCGGTCCTCTCAGAAGAAACCCGTTAGCTGGATGATCTGCAGCAAGAAAAACAACAAGACAGGAAATTAACTCCAGTACAAAGAAATCCACCCGATCATACACACACTGTAAACAACAACACAATGTAAAGAACAACACACAGTATATAACTACACAATCAGTGACTGTATATAAAAAAGGGATGACCTATACTGCCATCAGCCACCAGGGGGCGATATAGATTTTTAACAGTCATGTTCGTCTTTATTTACAGTCGATGATAAATACCAACAGAAATCTTTGTGTTTCTGTCAAGACTCTAAACATCAGATGAAGAATTGTTTGTGTTGTCGTCTGATCGTCATCATTATGTTGATTTAATAAGTTAAAAAAACTTACCTGAATTAGATGGTACTGCTGAGTGAGTTTTCTTTTGCACAAAGTAAACAACAACACCACCGACAACAACACCTACAGCAAAGCCAACAGCAACACCAACCCAAACAGGAACCGTCCCTCCAGCGTCTGAAAGAGAGGACAGAAGTCAGCGCCACTTCCTGTGGAGCAGACTGGACGTCACAACCTTCACACAGAACTAAACGTGCACATGTGAAGTGACGAGCAGATAGAAACACCAGTGGGATGAACGCCTCCAGGCTCAGTGACGTGAGCAGAAGATCTTCTGCTCACGTTCCTCCTGCTCGGCTGCTCGCCTAGACTCTGTTAATAATCCATCCTGGTGTAATTCTTCTGTTTCAGCACAAACACTCACCAGAGATCTACGTGGAATCTGGGTTTGAGTTCAGGAAAATGTTACACATCTTTTATTTTGCTGTGAAACAACAGACACGGTCGTGATTTCTGAATTTGAATTCATCCGTTCAGATTCCACAGAGATTCTCTCATCAGCTTCTGCTGCTTCAACAATTACTACAGATATGAACAAGATCCTTCATGTTTCAAACCTGCAGCTGCAGCCTGAATGAAAACAGACTGAAGAAGTTCAGGTTTCACACAGTTCATCACCATGTTGTTTCTTCCTCTTCTCTCTGGAGATGAATGAAGTTCAGTCTCAGAGACTCACAACTGATCTGACTCAGGCTGAGACGTTTTAAACTTTACACGTCTTCATCACTTTCTGTTGTCATGGACACAATATTCTAAATGTAACCAGAACAAGACATTAGTCTGAATAAGACGCTGCCATGGAAACAATGTTTTCTGATCCTCTTCATCACAATAAGGTCAAATTTAGAACAAGCAAAAACCAAATGAAGACGAGGAGTATTCAGACTT
>NC_061485.1:101211-107121 GCF_022539355.2 Hippoglossus stenolepis
GTTCACCTGTCAGTCAAACACAGAGCTTCACAGACAGAGACAAACAAGCATCATTCACACCCACAGTGATTTAGATCAACCAGTAAAACACAGCCTCATGTCTCTGTGGGAGGAAGGTGGAGGAACCAGAGAAAACCCACTGACACAGGGAGAACAACCTGCTGATCACTTCACAGGTTAGAACCCACAACCTTCCTCCTGTGAGGAGACCGTTCCAAACCGCTGGACCACCGTGCCGTCACTGATACTCTTAGAAAGTTTTAATGTCCATTTATGTTCTAAATGTGAACACATATTGAGACTGAACAGAAACTGAACAGTGACTAAGTTTACGTGGACGATATTCAGACTGTGACCTTATTCAGAAAAAGACAGTATTTATATAACGATGTTTAAATGAGTTGTTTATAAAATCATTCATTTTCCTTTTACATTCTAATGAGCAGAGTCTGATTATGACGTCATCATGTCGACGTTACTCTGCTAGTTTTAAACACAACCTGAGACAGTTTAACGTACGATGCTACAGTTTTATCATTTTGGGTGTTTTACTTTTTAATCTTGAAAAACCTTTTTATTTTTCCATCTTGTTTACATTAAAACTCAGGTCATGAGTCACCATCAGTTGGTAACTGTCGTATGTTGATGTCAAAACGCTGTGAAAACTCCAACAGGGCGTTACAACGTGATGAAGACGTTACAACGTGATGAAGGCGTAACAGCGATGAAGGCGTTACAACGTGATGAAGACGTTACAACGTGATGAAGACGCTATAACGTGATTCAGGCGTTACAGCGTGATGAAGACGTCACAGCGTGATGAAGACGTTACAACGTGATGAAGGCGTTATAACGTGATTCAGACGTTACAACGTGATTAAGGCGTTATAATGTGATTAAGGCGTTATAATGTGATTGGCGTTATAACGTTATAACGTGATTAAGGCGTTATAACGTGATGAAGATGTTATAACGTGATTAAGACGTTACAACGTGATGAAGGCGTTACACGGTGATTCAGGCGTTACAGCGTGATGAAGGCGTTACAACGTGATGAAGGCGTTACAACGTGATGAAGGCGTTACAGCGTGATGAAGACGTTATAACGTGATGAAGATGTTATAACGCGATGAAGGCGTTACAACGTGATTAAGGCGTAACGCGTGATTAAGGCGTTACAACGTGATTCAGAGGCGTTACAACGTGATTAAGACGTTATAAGCGTGATTAAGGCGTTACAACGTGATTAAGGCGTTATAACGTGATTCAGGCGTTATAATGTGATTAAGGCGTTATAACGTTATAGCGTGATTAAGGCGTTATAACGCGATTAAGACCTACAGCGTGATTAAGGCGTTACAACGTGATTCAGGCGTTATAATGTGATTAAGGCGTTATAACGTTATAACGCTGATTAAGACGTTATAACGTGATGAAGATGTTATAACGTGATGAAGACGTTACAACGTGATGAAGACGTTATAACGTGATGAAGACGTTATAACGTGATTAAGACGTTACAACGTGATGAAGACGTTATAATGTGATTAAGGCGACGCTACAACGTACTATAGCACCACCAAATTCAAGTGTCCTTCACCTTCTGAAGGAGAAATGTGACAGAAAACAGGTCATAAATAGTTTTGACCTCAAGTATATCGACAAATCCTGTCCTGTCAGAGCAGGGATCTATAACTGCTGCTTAATCTGTGCATTCCTCTGTTTGTATCTCTTCCTTTGTGTTTTCTCTCCTCTTCAACACTCTGTCTCCCACATTAACAAACACAACAGCTGAGCAGAAAGATCCTGGTATTTATTAGATGTTTCACTCTGTGAATGTTCTTTATAAGTTTTCTTCATGTTCACAGGAGCAGCTCCAGAGCTGAACATCACGATACTTGGTGAAACAAAGGAAGGAGTTCAGCTGCAGTGTTCTGTTCGAGGTGCGTCTCCAAAACCTGATGTTCAGTGGCAGAACAGAGCTGGAGACATTGTTCCTGCTGAAGAACCTCAGGTCTCTGAAAGAGGAGGCAGCTACGACATCATCCTCCAAACGACTGTGACCAAGACCGACCACTATCGCTGTGTCTCCACACAGGAGGACATCAACCACCAGATATTTACTGAGACATATGTACCTGTCCATGGTGAGTTTCTTCATATTTCTGCTTTTAGTCATCCATCATCTACACCACTCATCTTCTGAGAGTCGCAGGGGGTTCACCTGTCAGTCAAACACAGAGCTTCACAGACAAACAAGCATCATTCACACCCACGAGTGATTTAGATCAACCAGTAAAACACAGCCTCATGTCTCTGTGGGAGGAAGGTGGAGGAACCAGAGAAAACCCACTGACACAGGGAGAACAACCTGCTGATCACTTCACAGGTTAGAACCCACAACCTTCCTCCTGTGAGGAGACCGTTCCAAACCGCTGGACCACCGTGCCGTCACTGATACTCTTAGAAAGTTTTAATGTCCATTTATGTTCTAAATGTGAACACATATTGAGACTGAACAGAAACTGAACAGTGACTAAGTTTACGTGGACGATATTCAGACTGTGACCTTATTCAGAAAAAGACAGTATTTATATAACGGTGTTTAAATGAGTTGTTTATAAAATCATTCATTTTCCTTTTTACATTCTAATGAGCAGAGTCTGATTATGACGTCATCATGTCGACGTTACTCTGCTAGTTTTAAACACAACCTGAGACAGTTTAACGTACGATGCTACAGTTTTTATCATTTTGGGTGTTTTACTTTTTAATCTTGAAAAACCTTTTATTTTTCCATCTTGTTTACATTAAAACTCAGGTCATGAGTCACCATCAGTTGGTAACTGTCGTATGTTGATGTCAAAACGCTCTGAAAACTCCAACAGGACGTTACAACGTGATGAAGGCGTTACAACGTGATGAAGGCGTTACAGCGTGATGAAGGCGTTACAGCGTGATGAAGGCGTTACAGCGTGATGAAGGCGTTACAGCGTGATTCAGGCGTTACAGCGTGATGAAGGCGTTACTAGCGTGATGAAGGCGTTATAACGTGATTCAGGCGTTACAACGTGATTAAGGCGTTATAATGTGATTAAGGCGTTATAATGTGATTAAGGCGTTATCGCGTTATAACGTGATAAGCGTTATAACGTGATGAAGATGTTATAGCGTGATTAAGACGTTACAACGTGATGAAGGCGTTATAACGTGATTAAGGCGTTACAGCGTGATTCAGGCATTACAGCGTGATTCAGGCGTTACAGCGTGATGAAGGCGTTACAGCGTGATGAAGGCGTTACAGCGTGATGAAGGCGTTACAGCGTGATGAAGACGTTATAACGTGATGAAGATGTTATAACGTGATTAAGACGTTACAACGTGATGAAGATGTTATAGCGTGATTAAATTACGGCATTGATTCAGGCGTTACAACGTGATGAAGGCGTTACAACGTGATGAAGGCGTTATAGCGTGATGAAGGCGTTACAGCGTGATGAAGGCGTTACAGCGTGATTAAGGCGTTACAGTGATTAAGGCGTTACAACGTGATTCAGGCGTTACAACGTGATTAAGGCGTTATAACGTGATTCAGGCGTTATAATGTGATTAAGGCGTTATAGCGTTATAACGTGATTAAGGCGTTATAGCTTGATGAAGATGTTATAACGTGATTCAGGCGTTATAGCGTGATGAAGATGTTATAGCGTGATTCAGACGTTATAGCGTGATGAAGACGTTATAACGTGATGAAGACGTTATAACGTGATTAAGACGTTACAACGTGATTCAGGCGTTATAATGTGATTAAGGCGTTACAACATGATTAAGGCGTTATAACGTGATTCAGGCGTTATAATGTGATTAAGGCGTTATAACGTTATAACGTGATTAAGGCGTTATAGCGTGATTAAGGCGTTAGCGTGATTAAGGCGTTACAACGTGATTCAGGCGTTATAATGTGATTAAGGCGTTATAACGTTATAGCGTGATTAAGGCGTTATAGCGTGATGAAGATGTTATAGCGTGATTCAGGCGTTATAGCGTGATGAAGATGTTATAGCGTGATTCAGGCGTTATAGCGTGATGAAGGCGTTAGCGTGATGAAGACGTTATAACGTGATTAAGGCGTTACAACGTGATTCGAGCGTTATAATGTGATTAAGGCGTTACAGCGTGATGAAGGCGTTGTAGCGTATGAAGACGTTACAACGTGATTAAGGCGTTATAGCATGATGAAGGCGTTATAATGTGATTAAGGCGTTATAGCGTTATAAGCGTGGTTAAGGCGTTACAACGTGATTCAGGCGTTACAGCGTGATGAAGGCGTTACAGCGTGATGAAGGCGTTACAGCGTGATGAAGGCGTTATAGCGTGATTCAGGCGTTACAGCGTGATGAAGGCGTTACAGCGTGATTCAGGCGTTACAACGTGATGAAGACGTTACAGCGTGATGAAGACGTTACAACGTGATTAAGGCGTTATAATGTGATTAAGGCGTTATAGCGTTATAAGCGTGGTTAAGGCGTTACAACGTGATTCAGGCGTTACAACGTGATGAAGGCGTTACAGCGTGATGAAGGCGTTACAACGTGATTAAGGCGTTATAATGTGATTCAGGCGTTACAACGTGATTCAGGCGTTACAACGTGATTCAGGCGTTATAGCGTGATTAAGGCGTTACAGCGTGATTAAGCGTTACAACGTGATTAAGCGTTACAACGTGATTAAGGCGTTACAGCGTGATGAAGGCGTTACAGCGTGATGAAGGCGTTACAACGTGATGAAGGCGTTACAGCGTGATTCAGGCGTTACAGCGTGATGAAGGCGTTACAGCGTGATGAAGGCGTTATAACGTGATTCAGGCGTTACAGCGTGATGAAGGCGTTACAGCGTGATGAAGGCGTTACAACGTGATTAAGGCGTTACAACGTGATTCAGGCGTTACAACGTGATAAAGGCGTTATAGCGTGATTAAGGCGTTACAGCGTGATTAAGGCGTTACAACGTGATTAAGGCGTTATAATGTGATTCAGGCGTTATAATGTGATTAAGGCGTTATAACGTTATAGCGTGGTTAAGGCGTTATAACGTGATGAAGATGTTATAACGTGATTCAGGCGTTATAGCTTGATGAAGACGTTATAGCGTGATGAAGACGTTATAACGTGATTAAGACGTTACAACGTGATTCAGGCGTTACAGCGTGATTAAGGCGTTACAGCGTGATTAAGGCGTTACAACGTGATTCAGGCGTTACACGTGATTAAGGCGTTACAGCGTGATGAAGGCGTTACAGCGTGATGAAGGCGTTACAGCGTGATGAAGGCGTTACAGCGTGATGAAGGCGTTACAGCGTGATGAAGGCGTTACAACGTGATGAAGGCGTTACAACGTGATTCAGGCGTTACAGCGTGATGAAGGCGTTACAGCGTGATGAAGACGTTATAACGTGATTAAGATGTTACAACGTGATGAAGATGTTATAACGTGATTAAGGCGTTACAGCGTGATGAAGGCGTTACAGCGTGATGAAGGCGTTACAACGTGATGAAGGCGTTATAGCGTGATTAAGGCGTTACAGCGTGATTCAGGCGTTACAACGTGATTAAGGCGTTATAGCGTGATTAAGGCGTTACAACGTGATTAAGGCGTTATAGCGTGATTCAGGCGTTATAATGTGATTAAGACGTTATAGCGTTATAACGTGATTAAGACGTTATAACGTGATTAAGACGTTACAGCGTGATTAAGGCGTTACAGCGTGATTCAGGCGTTATAATGTGATTAAGGCGTTATAACGTTATAACGTGATTAAGACGTTATAACGTGATGAAGATGTTATAACGTGATTAAGGCGTTATAGCGTGATGAAGCGTTATAGCGTGATTAAGACGTTACAGCGTGATG
>NC_061485.1:107221-108194 GCF_022539355.2 Hippoglossus stenolepis
TAGTCACATTATTAGACATGTTAACGTCTGAATCACGTTATAACGTCTTCATCACGTTGTAACGTCTTCATCACGTTATAACGTCTTCATCACGTTATGCGTCTTCATCACGTTGTAACGTCTTCATCACGTTATAACGTCTTCATCCGTTGTAACGTCTTCATCACGTTGATGCGTCTTCATCATCGCGTCTTCATCACGTTATAACGTCTTCATCACGTTGTAACGTCTTCATCACGTTATAACGTCTTCATCACGTTGTAACGTCTTCATCACGTTGTAACGTCCTGTTGGAGTTTTCACAGCGTTTTGACATCAACATACGACAGTTACCAACTGATGGTGACTCATGACCTGAGTTTTAATGTAAACAAGATGGAAAAATAAAAGGTTTTCAAGATTAAAAAGTAAAAACACCCAAAATGATAAAAACTGTAGCATCGTACGTTAAACTGTCTCAGGTTGTGTTTAAAACTAGCAGAGTAACGTCGGACATGATAACGTCATAATCAGACTCTGCTCATTAGAATGTAAAAAGGAAAATGAATGATTTTATAAACAACTCATTTAAACACCGTTATATAAATACTGTCTTTTTCTGAATAAGGTCACAGTCTGAATATCGTCCACGTAAACTTAGTCACTGTTCAGTTTCTGTTCAGTCTCAATATGTGTTCACATTTAGAACATAAATGGACATTAAAACTTTCTAAGAGTATCAGTGGCACGGTGGTCCAGCGGTTTGGAACGGTCTCCTCACAGGAGGAAGGTTGTGGGTTCTAACCTGTGAAGTGATCAGCAGGTTGTTCTCCCTGTGTCAGTGGGTTTCTCTGGTTCCTCCACCTTCCTCCCACAGAGACATGAGGCTGTGTTTTACTGGTTGATCTAAATCACTCGTGGGTGTGAATGATGCTTGTTTGTCTCTGTCTGTGAAGCTCTGTGTTTGACTGACAGGTGAACCCCCTCCCCCACT
>NC_061485.1:108294-118294 GCF_022539355.2 Hippoglossus stenolepis
GCGTGAGCAGAAGATCTCCTGCTCACGTTCCTCCTGCTCGGCTGCTCGGCTCAGACTCTGTTAATAATCCATCCTGGTGTAATTCTTCTGTTTCAGCACAAACACTCACCAGAGATCTACGTGGAATCTGGGTTTGAGTTCAGGAAAATGTTACACATCTTTTATTTTGCTGTGAAACAACAGACACGGTCGTGATTTCTGAATTTGAATTCATCCGTTCAGATTCCACAGAGATTCTCTCATCAGCTTCTGCTGCTTCAACAATTACTACAGATATGAACAAGATCCTTCATGTTTCAAACCTGCAGCTGCAGCCTGAATGAAAACAGACTGAAGAAGTTCAGGTTTCACACAGTTCATCAACATGTTGTTTCTTCCTCTTCTCTCTGGAGATGAATGAAGTTCAGTCTCAGAGACTCACAACTGATCTGACTCAGGCTGAGACGTTTTAAACTTTACACGTCTTCATCACTTTCTGTTGTCATGGACACAATATTCTAAATGTAACCAGAACAAGACATTAGTCTGAATAAGACGCTGCCATGGAAACAATGTTTTCTGATCCTCTTCATCACAATAAGGTCAAATTTAGAACAAGCAAAAACCAAATGAAGACGAGGAGTATTCAGACTTCATCACGTTATAACATCTGAATCACGTTATAACGTCTTCATCACGTTATAACGTCTTCATCACGTTATAACGTCTTCATCACGTTGTAACGTCTTCATCACGTTATAACATCTTCATCACATTATAACGTCTTCATCACGTTATAACGTCTTCATCACGTTGTAACGTCTTCATCACGTTATAACGTCTTAATCACGTTATAGCGTTATAGCGTCTTAATCACATTATAGCGTCTGAATCACGTTATAACGCCTTAATCACGTTGTAACGCCTTAATCACGTTATAACGTCTTAATCACGTTGTAGCGTCTGAATCACGTAACGTCTTAATCGCGTTGTAACGTCTTCATCACGTTGTAACGTCTTCATCGCGTTGTGAATCACGTTATAGCGTCTTAATCACGTTATAACATCTTCATCACGTTGTAACATCTTAATCACGTTGTAACGTCTTCATCGCGTTGTAACGTCTTCATCACGTTCTAACGTCTTCATCACGTTGTCGCGTCTTCATCACGTTGTAACGTCTGAATCACGTTGTAACGTCTGAATCACGTTATAACGTCTTCATCCGCGTTATGCGTCTTCATCACGTTATAACGTCTTCATCACTTGTAACGTCTTCATCACGTTGTAACGTCTTCATCCGCGTTATAGCCTGAATCACGTTGTAACGTCTTAATCACGTTATAACGTCTTCATCACGTTATAACGTCTGAATCACGTTATAACGTCTGAATCACGTTATAACATCTTCATCACGTTATAACGTCTTAATCACGTTATAGCGTTATAACGTCTTAATCACATTGTAACGTCTTCATCACATTATAACGTCTTCATCACGTTGTAACGCTTAATCACGTTGTAACGTCTTAATCACGTTGTAACGCTTAATCACGTTGTAACGTCTTCATCACGTTGTAACGTCTTCATCACGTTGTAACGTCTTCATCACGTTGTAACGTCTTCATCACGTTATAACGTCTTCATCACGTTGTAACGTCTTCATCACGTTATAACGTCTGAATCACGTTATGTAACGTCTTCATCACGTTATAACGTCTTCATCACGTTGTAACGTCTTCATCACGTTGTAACGTCTTCATCACGTTGTAGCGTCTGAATCACGTTATAACGTCTTCATCACGTTGTAACGTCTTCATCGCGTTAGCGTCTTCATCACGTTGTAGCGTCTGAATCGCTGTAACGTCTTAACCACGCGTTTATACGTTATAACGTCTTAATCACATTATAACGTCTTCATCACGTTATAACGCTTAATCGCGTTGTAACGTCTTCATCACGTTATAACGTCTTAATCGCGTTATAACGTCTTCATCACGTTATAACGTCTTCATCACGTTGTAACGTCTTCATCACATTATAACGTCTTAATCACGTTGTAACGTCTGAATCACGTTATAACGTCTTCATCACGTTGTAACGTCTTCATCACGTTGTAACGTCTTCATCACGTTGTAACGTCTGAATCACGTTATAACGTCTTCATCACGTTATAACGTCTTCATCACATTATAACGTCTTCATCACGTTATAAGTCTTAATCACGTTGTAACGTCTTCATCGATGCAAAGTCTTCATCACGTTGTAGCGTCTGAATCACGTTATAGCTCTGAATCACGTTATAGCGTCTAATCACGTTATAACGTCTTCATCACGTTATAACGTCTTCATCGCGTTATAGCGTCTGAATCGCGTTATAACATCTTCATCACGTTATAACGTCTTAATCACGTTATAGCGTCTTAATCACGTTGTAACGTCTTAATCACGTTATAACGTCTTCATCGCGTTATAACGTCTTCATCACGTTGTAACGTCTTCATCGCTGTAACGTCTGAATCACGTTGTAACGTCTTCATCACGTTATAACGTCTTCATCACGTTATAACGTCTTCATCACGTTATAACGTCTTCATCACGTTGTAACGTCTTCATCACATTATAACGTCTTCATCACGTTATAACGTCTTCATCACGTTGTAACGTCTTAATCACATTATAACGTCATCATCGCGTTATAGCGTTGATCACGTTATAACGTCTTCATCACGTTGTAACGTCTTCATACGCGTGTAACGTCTGAATCACGTTATAACGTCTTCATCCGCGTTGTAACGTCTTCATCACGTTGTAACGTCTTCATCGCGTTGTAACGTCTGAATCACGTTGTAACGTCTTAACCACGTTTATAACGTTATAACGTCTTAATCACATTATAACGTCTTCATCACGTTATAACGTCCTAATCACGTTGTAACGTCTTCATCACGTTACAACGTCTTCATCACGTTGTAACGTCTTAATCACATTATAGCTCTGAATCACGTTGTCGTCTTAATCACGTTATAACGTCTTCATCGCGTTATAACGTCTTCATCGCGTTATAACGTCTGAATCGCGTTATAACATCTTCATCACGTTATAACGTCTTAATCGCGTTATAGCGTTATAACGTCTTAATCACATTATAACGTCTGAATCACGTTGTAACGTCTTAATCACGTTGTAACGTCTTAATCACGTTATAACGTCTTAATCACGTTATAACGTTATAACGTCTTAATCACATTATAACGTCTGAATCACGTTATAACGTCTTAATCACGTTGTAACGTCTTAATCACGTTATAACGTCTTAATCGCGTTATAGCGTCTGAATCACGTTGTAACGTCTTAATCACGTTGTAACGTCTTAATCGCGTTATGCGTCTTCATCGCTGTAACGTCTTCATCACGTTATAACGTCTTCATCACGTTGTAACGTCTTCATCACGTTGTAACGTCTTCATCACGTTATAACGTCTTCATCACGTTGTAACGTCTTCATCACGTTATAACATCTTCATCACGTTATAACGTCTTCATCACGTTGTAACGTCTTCATCACGTTGTAACGTCTTCATCGCGTTATGCGTCTTCATCGCGTTGTAACGTCTGAATCACGTTGTAACGTCTGAATCACGTTGTAACGTCTTAATCGCGTTATAACGTCTTCATCACGTTGTAACGTCTTAATCGCGTTATAACATCTTCAATGCGTTATAACGTCTTAATCACGTTATAACGTTATAAGTCTTAATCACATTATAACGTCTTAATCACATTATAAGCGTCTTAATCACGTTGTAACGTCTGAATCACGTTATAGCGTCTTCATCACGTTATAGCGTCTTCATCACGTTGTAACGTCTTCATCACGTTATCGCGTCTGAATCGCGTTGTAACGTCTTCATCGCGTTGTAACGTCTTCATCACGTTGTAACGTCTTCATCACGTTGAACGTCTTCATCACGTTATAACGTCTGAATCGCGTTAACGCGTCCATCACGTTGTAACGTCTTCATCACGTTGTAACGTCTTCATCGCTGTAACGTCTTCATCACGTTATAACGTCCTGTTGAGTTTTCACAGCGTTTTGACATCAACATACGACAGTTACCAACTGATGGTGACTCATGACCTGAGTTTTAATGTAAACAAGGTTTTTCAAGATTAAAAAGTAAAACACCCAAAATGATAAAAACTGTAGCATCGTACGTTAAACTGTCTCAGGTTGTGTTTAAAACTAGCAGAGTAACGTCGGACATGATGACGTCATAATCAGACTCTGCTCATTAGAATGTAAAAAGGAAAATGAATGATTTTATAATAACTCATTTAAACACCGTTATATAAATACTGTCTTTTTCTGAATAAGGTCACAGTCTGAATATCGTCCACGTAAACTTAGTCACTGTTCAGTTTCTGTTCAGTCTCAATATGTGTTCACATTTAGAAAATAAATGGACATTAAAACTTTCTAAGAGTATCAGTGACGGCACGGTGGTCCAGCGGTTTGGAACGGTCTCCTCACAGTACGAAGGTTGTGGGTTCTAACCTGTGAAGTGATCAGCAGGTTGTTCTCCCTGTGTCAGTGGGTTTTCTCTGGTTCCTCCACCTTCCTCCCACAGAGACATGAGGCTGTGTTTTACTGGTTGATCTAAATCACTCGTGGGTGTGAATGATGCTTGTTTGTCTCTGTCTGTGAAGCTCTGTGTTTGACTGACAGGTGAACCCCCTCTCGCTCAACGTCAGCTGGGATTGGCTCGACGTGAATAATAACTTGTGAGGAACGATTACGAGGTTACACATAAAAATACCAGATTGTTTTTGTTCTGCTACAACAATAATTATCATTATTATTATTATTATTAACAAAACCCCATGAAGTCTGTTGTAGACACGTTAAGATGTAAACAGTGGAGGCAGTGGACCAACACTACAGGCCTCTGGTCTTCAGAGAGTGTCCTCTGGACTGAAAGAGTCACAGACTGTGGATGAAGAGGCTCAGAGTCAGAGCTGAACTTCAGTCTGTACATGTCCGTGAAGAAGAGATGGAGGAAACAGCTGAGAATCTACAGTTATTGTGTGACCTCAGTGACCTCAGTGACCTCAGTGACCTCATCATCCCTCCTCTCATCTCTGTAGAACTATGAAGGAGTCAAAGAGCCTCAGTGGGAATAAAACCTTCAGATTCAAACGTTTTCAACCTGTTCAGGAGTTTTCATCAAACTTTGAGCCACTGAAACTTTCTATTCAACATGAAAACATGTAGAAACTCCAAAGAACAATGATCTGGAGATTAAAATACAACTGACCGTTCATCAGCACAAAGATCTCAGCATGAGTCTGGTGGTTGATCTCCTCCTGTGTGGAGACACAGCGATAGAGGTCGGTCTTGGTCACAGTCGTTTGGAGGATGATGTCGTAGCTGCCTCCTCTTTCAGAGACCTGAGGTTCTTCAGCAGGAACAATGTCTCCAGCTCTGTTCTGCCACTGAACATCAGGTTTTGGAGACGCACCATGAACCTCACAACTCAGCAGAGCCCAGTCAGTTGATTCATCGAGTATTGTGACAGATGGTTTTGGAGATGCTCCTGTAAACACAGTATAAACAATACAGCTTTTAAGAAGATTAAAGTGATTATTTAGTTTTTTGTTCATCGTTTCTCTGCTTGATTTTATGGATTCAACAGGAACAAAGAGAATTAAGAAAGCTGCACTGTAATCTTCAGTTCCACGTTCAGGCTGATTGACAAACATCAAACATGTCAGTTGATCTGCTGCATCTGATTCTGTTGATAATCTGTCTTCTGTTGTAGACACGTTAAGATGTAGATAACATTTACTATTCCACTAATATTATATTCTATATTGTTTCAGTTTGTTATCAGACTTTAACTGAGTCACTTTATTAGGTACACCTGTACAACCTGAACACATCACGACTCCTGTAATGTTCAGTTTCTTTACAGTCACAGGTTTTAAATTCAGTCACATGTTCGATCCCTGAGGTCAGAGGCAGTGATGGTGTTGAACTGGACTGTGTCATGTTCAGAGCTGTTCCTAATATTCTGATCCCTCGTGTTTATAAGCAGGAGGTTAAATTAAAGAGACGGTTCTTAGTGTAATGTCGTCCAGTACAACACCACATTTAACTGGGACCTCAGTAATAATCACATCACTGAATTTAAACATGTCTGACAACAGAAGCTGAACTTTAGAAACTTTGTAGAACTGATGACGGAGCTGTTGAGTTGAACTGCAGCAGAATGTGCAGGTGTTCCTAATAAAGTGAACACTGGGTCTCATGATGACACAATGAGAAACTCTTTCTTCTTCAACTGGAGAGTTTTCTTTCATCTAAAGGATATTTATTACTTTTCTATTACTAAAGATTTTCATTTCTAACAACTGATTCTGTGGCTTCACCCGTTTGAATCCAGTGATGCAGAAATCTCCTCTATAATAAACTTTATTTATAAAGCTCTCTGTTAACAGGAACCAGTTCAGTTCTAACTGGTTAAACCAAGTGTCACTTTCCAACCAGCTGCTGCTCCAGCTGCAGGACTGATGTGAACCAGAGGATTCCCAGTGGAGGCAGTGGACCAACACTACAGGCCTCTGGTCTTCAGAGAGTCGTCCTCTGGACTGAAAGAGTCACAGACTGTGGATGAAGAGGCTCAGAGTCAGAGCTGAACTTCAGTCTGTACATGTCCGTGAAGAAGAGATGGAGGAAACAGCTGAGAATCTACATTCACTTCTTCATGAGACAGAGTTTGACTGTTGAAGAATCTGTGACGTTCAAGTGTTTCATGTGATCAGCCTCTCAGAATCAAACATGGTGTTTGCAGATGTTTCATAAAGAGTCTGGTGATTGTCAGTGTTGAGGAAAGGTGCGACTTCAGGAGACACAGCTCACATGTGTGTTTCAGGACTGAAAGCTTTGTGTTCAGCTCCACTCGTCAATGAGCTCAGGTTCTGTGCTCAAACACTTTCTCTGAAACACGAGGACAAAAAGCAGCGAGTGAACAATCAGAGTGTAACTGTGGATCATGTCCAGCTCGTATCGTCCATCTCCACAGTCCAGAGACAAGGATTCAGGACGTCCCTGCTCCTAAAAGGTGAATTCAGACTGAAGCTCATTTATTCCTGTGAATGTGACCATCAGTGTTTTTACAGTTTGTGTTGATTCAGCACAAACACACAGTTTATCACCTGTACAGATGTGAGCTGCAGCTGGAGGAGCCTGAACTCACTGACTGTGTGTGTGTGTAAAAATGTGTTTGATTCATTATCAAACTGTGCAGGTCAGTTGTCAGCTGGGTATCTGCCCTTCATGACCTCTGAACATGGTCCTAGTGATCAGATCTCAGGAAGCATTGATGACGTATTTGGATGCGTTCAGACCTGAACTTAGAGCTGAACACTTGTGATGGGATCACTCAGGATGGATGTTAATACTTGTCCAGGGTTTACCTGCCTCTGGCTCAATATCAGCTGTGATTGGCTCCAGCCAGCTTGTGAC
Organism: Hippoglossus stenolepis; assembly: GCF_022539355.2. Taxonomy (NCBI): domain Eukaryota; kingdom Metazoa; phylum Chordata; class Actinopteri; order Pleuronectiformes; family Pleuronectidae; genus Hippoglossus; species Hippoglossus stenolepis. Next base: position 115,802 of record NC_061485.1, read on the forward strand.
CCTCTGAAGATGAGCTGTATAGATGATGAAGGGAAGAATGTACAAGCAGAAATTCAACTAAACTCACCATGGACAGGTACATATGTCTCAGCATGAGTCTGGTGGTTGATGTCCTCCTGTGTGGAGACACAGCGATAGTGGTCGGTCTTGGTCACAGTCGTTTGGAGGATGATGTCGTAGCTGCCTCCTCTTTCAGAGACCTGAGGTTCTTCAGCAGGAACAATGTCTCCAGCTCTGTTCTGCCACTGAACATCAGGTTTTGGAGACGCACCATGAACCTCACACTGCAGCTGAACTCCGTCTCCTGTTTCCCCAAGTGTCGTGATGACCGGTTTTGGAGCTGCTCCTAAAGAATAAAGAATAAAACATAGAAATGCACAGATTAAGCATCAGTTATAGATCCCTGCTCTAACAGGACATGATTTATCAAAGTACTTTCATTTTTTAAACAAATATTTGGTGGTCAATAGAATTTATGACCAGTTTTTTGTCACATTTCTCCCTTAAAAATCGAAGGACACTTGAATTTTGTGGGGCTTTAGACGTTTTCTTGGAAATAAACATGACTGAACATTAAAAGCTTGATTAAAGTAGAATTTAATACAGAACTTCTAAATTAAACTCAATTGCTTCCCCATGTCATTACCTGCTTAACAGTAAACTGACTGGAGGTAATGAAGTGTGGAAATTTGTGTTCACTTTTTCAATGTCAGTGCGTTATTGAAGTTACACAAAGTGATCAACTGTAGTGATCTGATCTAAGTGTTGGTCACATGTCACAGATTTGTAGTAAAATTACCTTAAAACTGTTAAATCAAGTGTTTGTTATAAACCTGCTGCTTCATTAACATTAACTAATACATAAATACATATAAATATCTGTAAACAATGGTACTTTACACATGTAAAGTACCATGAATAAAACCAACAGCACATACAGGTGAGGGCAGAAGGTCAGTGACGTCATCAGGATCCGACTCACCGAGATGTTCTCATCACTTCGGTCTTTTAAGATGGGATCTAAAAGATAAAAAGAGAACACGATGATGTCAGAGTCTCTGTGTGATGTCATCAATCTGACAAAACACGTGATTCTGGAAACTTATTCATAAACAGACGTTTAACATGGAAAACTAAACAGAATAAAAACAGTGTTGAGTTTAAACCCGTTTACAGATGAGACTGGTTCGTGTCAGTTCTGGACAAAGAGTCAGGAAACGCCTCAGACTGTAAATCAAGATGGACGCCACCTCTACACTTCCTCCTGCTGGTCAAACATGGCAAAATATCTCCCGACACAGCGCTGCCATCTTGAGTGGATGACGTCATTTGGAGTCAGACTCCGGGAGCGTTGTGGTCCTGCTGAGACACACTCGACCAATCACGGTTCAGTCTCAGCTGTCAATCGTGACGTTTGTCCTGTTTTTATATCATCAAATAACTAAAGTGTAACTTCCTGCAGATTCCAGACTGACTCCACCCACTGATCATTTAGAAAAACACTTGAAACTGTGCAGGGGCGAGGAGGCGGGGCTTGATGTGGGAGTGACAGTGTATTTCAGGTCACCTCTGCCACAGACTTTAGAGGTGGAGGACTCCGCCCTTTTGACTCGAGGACACTTGAACCAGTCGCTGTAAATAATCATCTTTTGAACAGTTTTATGGAAAAACTCACCGACGACGAGCTCAATGTTCGATCGTCTCTGGAAGAAGACGTGGAAAATCACAGGTGTAGTTTCCACTGTCAGTCAACTTGGTGGCTCTGATGACTATGGAGGCGTTACCCACCTCCAGATGTTCTGGGAAATGAAAGACGCGACCTCTGAACTGCTCGGCCTGAGCTGAAAGTCTCTCATCGTAAACTTTGCCCTTATCATACATGAACACCTCCTGGTCTTTGTCCTTCTTGTCCTTCTTGTCCTTCTTCCAGTCGAAGAGATCCTGCCTGATGTTCCTGCTGCTGATGGAACACGGTAAATGGCATCATCCCTTCTTTCACCAGCATGTTGATGAGGCTGCACCTGGAACACACACACGTGCACATCAGTGAGTTCACATGCACGTGATCAGGTTTAAAAGAAAGTCAGAAAACACATTCACACGTGTTCACCACAGTCAAACAGCAGTTTATGAGCAGTTTAGAGACGAGTCATGTTTCTCCTCCACCATTGTTCTGTTTGGACGGATTCTCTGCTTCTGCTTCCTGACTCAATATCCCAGAATCCTGCTGTTCTGACCAGACGCTGGGATTTGTCCTCTTCCCTCGTGTGTATTGATGCTGAGTGGAAACGAGGCCCCCTGGTGGGGACAACAGTAGTTTGTTTTGAAGACGTTGATCCCTGAAGCTTCCCTCAGAACCTCAGCTGCTCAGTGGACCCTCACTCGGTGGTCTCCACCTCAGTGTGGGTACCTGAGGAGTCGGGTCTGGACCAACATTTTGAATTGATATTCAGGTTCTGTCAGGTTTAAATCTACTTGATGTTTTACACAGTG
>NC_061485.1:120682-121499 GCF_022539355.2 Hippoglossus stenolepis
TGGTTAAGTGAGTTTAGATCTTTCTTCAAAATATTAAAGACATAAAAACTGCTGTTGTTTAGTGTTTTCTTCTTTTATGAGACCGAGCAGCTCTTCATCATTTCACCTTTTTCTGTTACTTTACTGTTTTGACTCTTCAAATAAAAACAGAAAATGAAATCTGGACAAAATAAACGAGTAAATAAACACATCATCTATTGCTTCAGATAATAAACGTGACTTTCTTTATTTCCGTGTTGAGTTGTTGTTGAGAGGAAACTTGAATGTTGTGTCAGCTGAGTGAAACTAAAAACTCTGAGCTGCTTGTGAACGTGTCTCTGTGGGTTGAGAGAAACATGAGAGTCATTTAAAAAACTGAGGAGTTGATGACACCTGCGATTTAATTTAATATTTAAATCTCAGCTGAGACACAGAATATTAATAAACTGAAGAAGCTCGAGGTTGCTTCAAACTCATTATTACTGTGTGTGTGAGCAGCTTTAAATAAAGATTATTAGATTTGAATCAACCGCTGGTGGAGCTAACACGTCACAGAAACAACCATCAGCACGTGCACTGTGTGAGAGAGAGAGAGAGAGAGAGAGAGAGAGAGAGAGAGAGAGAGAGAGAGAGAGAGAGAGCAGAGAGAGAGAGAGAGAGGCAGAGGGACAGAGGAGGAGAGAAGAGAGGAGAGAGAGAGAGAGGAGAGAGAGAGAGAGAGAAGAGAGAGAGAGAGAGAGAGAGAGACAGAGAGAGAGAGAGAGAGAGAGAGAGAGAGAGAGAGAGAGAGAGAGAGAGAGAGAGAGAGAGAGAGAGAGAGAGGGAGAGAGAGGGAGAG
>NC_061485.1:121599-131599 GCF_022539355.2 Hippoglossus stenolepis
GTACCCCGGTGTGATGTCATCAGGATTAGAAGGGGTGGAGCAGAGCGTCGAACAGAGTACTTCTCGGTGTGATGTCATCAGGATTAGAAGGGTGGAGCGAGAGCGCCGAACAGGAGTACCCCTGTGTGATGTCATCAGGATTAGAAGGGGTGGAGCAGAGCGTCGAACAGGAGTACCCCCCCGGTGTGATGTCATCAGGATTAGAAGGGGTGGAGCAGATGGCCAACAGGAGTACCCCGGTGTGATGTCATCAGGATTAGAAGGGGGTGGAGCAGAGCGTCGAACAGGAGTACCCCCCCGGTGTGATGTCATCAGGATTAGGGGTGGATAGAGCGTCGAACAGGAGTACCTCGGTGTGATGTCATCAGGATTAGAAGGGGTGGAGCAGAGGTCGAACAGAGTACCCCGGTGTGATGTCATCAGGATTAGAAGGGGTGGAGCAGAGCATCGAACAGGAGTACCCCCCCGGTGTGATGTCATCAGGATTAGAAGGGGGTGGAGCAGAGCGTCGAACAGGAGTAATCCGGTGTGATGTCATCAGGATTAGAAGGGGGTGGAGCAGAGCGTCGAACAGGAGTACCCCCCCGGTGTGATGTCATCAGGATTAGAAGGGGTGGAGCAGAGCATCGAACAGGAGTACCCCTGTGTGATGTCATCAGGATTAGAAGGGGGTGGAGCAGAGCGTCGAACAGGAGTACCCCCCCGGTGTGATGTCATCAGGATTAGAAGGGGTGGAGCAGAGCGTCGAACAGGAGTACTCTGGTGATGTCACCAGGATTAGAAGGTGGAGCAGAGTTTCGAACAGGAGTACTTCGGTGTGATGTCATCAGGATTAGAAGGGGTGGAGCAGAGCGTCGAACAGGAGTACCCCCCCGGTGTGATGTCATCAGGATTAGAAGGGGGTGGAGCAGAGCATCGAACAGGAGTACGGGGCTAGACCCTGGTGGTGGTTCATCAGTCAATCGATTGTTTGGATGGCCCATATTCTGCTGAGAATTGTCCTATTGGACTTCGCTAAGGGTGACATCCTCTGCCCTAACCCTTAACCCTCAACAAGAGTAAGGAAAACTACAAAATCTTTTTGACAGGAAAACGTGAGAAACCTCAGGAAGAGCCTGCAAGCGAGGGATTATGCATACGATCAGTTGAGGTCGGGATCGGGAGAGGAGATGATATTCTGCTGGAGACTGGAGGAGATCGGGTGGAGGAGGAGGAGATGATATTCTGCTGGAGACTGGAGGAGATCGGGGTGGAGGAGAGGAGATGATATTCTGCTGGAGACTGGAGGAGATCGGGGTGGAGGAGGAGGAGATGATATTCTGCTGGAGACTGGAGGAGATCGGGGTGGAGGAGAGGAGATGATATTCTGCTGGAGACTGGAGGAGATCGGGGTGGAGGAGGAGGTGATGATATTCTGCTGGAGACTGGAGGAGATCGGGTGGAGGAGAGGAGATGATATTCTGCTGGAGACTGGAGGAGATCGGGTGGAGGAGGGGAGATGATATTCTGCTGGAGACTGGAGGAGATCGGGGTGGAGGAGGAGGTGATGATATTCTGCTGGAGACTGGAGGAGATCGGGGTGAGGGAGGGATGATATTCTGCTGGAGACTGGAGGAGATCGGGGTGGAGGAGGAGGTGATGATATTCTGCTGGAGACTGGAGGAGACCGGGGGAGGAGGGGTATGATATTCTGCTGGAGACTGGAGGAGATCGGGTGGAGGAGGAGGAGATGATATTCTGCTGGAGACTGGAGGAGATCGGGGGGGAGGAGGAGAAGGGATTTTTAAAGTTTGACAGCTGCTGATTGGCTGAAAGAGACCGCGGCAGACCTGATTGGACATTTAGGAACGCCCACATCAGCTGATCAGTATGCAGGTTAAGTCTTCCTGACTGAATTTACGCTTAAGCTTCATTACTATATAAATATTATTATATCATATATCCTGAGCCAAATGTTTAATATTTATCCAATAGCAATTTTTGGTTGTGTGGTTTATGTTTATGTTCAAATGACTGAATATTCTTTAGAAATAAGTGAATTGTCTTTGAAAGGTTGTAAAGGCTCTAATATTATCATTATGTCAGTGGTTTAAAATGGTTTCACAATAATATCCTTTATCGCAATAATTCCTGGGACAAAATATCATCCAACAAAACAATCAGCTGATCCATGAACACATAGTGAGGACAGCCGCTGTACCACCCGTCCACAGGCTCCACAACATCAGGACCAACAGAGCTGGTTCTGCTTCCCCACTCCCTGTTACTCTCCTGCCTGTGATTCCTCGAGTCACCAGACGACCGTTTCACCCACGTGCAGAACATCAGCTGAGAGCAGAGGGGTGGACGTCTGTGCTCGTTGTGTGTTTGTGTGTTTTGAGATAAGAGTGTTGTTCTTCACCTCCATCCACTTGTTGTTCTTCACCTCCATCCACTTGTTGTTCTTCACCTCCATCCACTTGTTGTTCTTCACCTCCATCCACTTGTTGTTCTTCACCTCCATCCACCTGTTGTTCTTCACCTCCATCCACTTGTTGTTCTTCACCTCCATCCACTTGTTGTTCTTCACCTCCATCCACTTGTTGTTCTTCACCTCCATCCACTTGTTGTTCTTCACCTCCATCCACCTGTTGTTCTTCACCTCCATCCACTTGTTGTTCTTCACCTCCATCCACTTGTTTGTCTGTTTGTCAGCAGAAGGAATAAAAACTACTGAACCGATTTTATTGGGGTTTGGTGGAAGGATGAGACCTGAACCGAGGAAGAACTCTATATTATATATATATGATAATATGTATTACTATATTCACTCATAGAAAGGGTTTGATTCTGTAACATTGGGAGACAGGATGTAAGCCCTGGCTGAGGGAGGCGCTCTCTGCTTCTTCTTCTCGTTACATCGACGTACAATCAGGCAGAGAAACGATTTCTTTGTTTTAATGTGAATGAAAGTGTTGAACTCAAGCTGCTGCAGGACTTGATGAAAAACATCTCATCAGCAACATTAACGTGAGTCCCCGGTTCAGCTTGAAGCACATTAAAGGGTCAGTGTGTGTGTGTGTGTGTGTATATACTGCAGTGTTCCAGTATATACATACATATATATGTGTCAGTGTATAAGCAGCCGCTGCAGCACTCAGGTGTCTCGTCTTTCACGCCGCTCGTCTCTTTGAATATTTCCCAGCAGATGCAGAGAAATGGCCTCCAGACTCTTCACAACACACATCGCACTCTTTGCTCCGCTTGGAAACGGAGGCGAGCGTCGTGTGTGTGACGGGAATGTGTTGAGCTTATTAATTCCCCCGGCTATCTGGGGCATTGCAGGAGTGTTTTATGTGTTCTATACCTTTTCAACCGGTGTGTGTGTGTGTGTGTGTGTGTGTGTGTGTGTGTGTGTGTGTGTGTGTGTGTGTGTGTGTGTGTGTGTGTGTGTGTGTAGAGCCGGGATGGTTAAAGAGGATCTTCCACGCCAGAAGCTTTCAGTTCAATTGCATTATGTCCATCCCAGTGAGAGTGTCCTTGCCCGTCTCCACGAGCTGCAGGGGTGTCGCTCACAGTCGCAGCCGACCTCTGACCCCTCGACTCGCTGTGGGAAGCAACGAGCCTCTAATGCGGTTGCACGTGCGTCTGGTGTCGCTGCAGCACTTTAAAATATTGTAGCTACTGGCTGAGCTTCTCTCTCTTTTTGAATTAAAAGTTTACATGCTCATTTCAGAGCTGATTAGATTTCATGGCCGCCGGCTCCAGTGTGGCCACTTTAAGAAGATGCTGTAATTTCCACAGACGTCGGCTTCAAGCGGAGGTTTTCATGAGCGATGTGATGGTTTTTATCTCGTGTTTGACCAATGGAGACGTTTCTTAACCGAGCTCATTATTTTGGGGGATTTTTAATGTTGGTTTTTCTCTTTTTCTCATTTTATAACTTTATTAGTTGAAGTGTGTTTTTCCAGCGAGTCGTTGAACTGGCAGCCGAGCAGAGCGAGTAACTTCCTGGTCATGCTGATAAATTAGACTCAGTGTTAATGTTGCTGCTGTCTTGGGACGAGGCAGTGACTCAGCTATCGTCTCCTCAGTGGTATTTTCAGGAGACACACAGTTGGTACGAAATGATGACAATTCATTTGAGCGTCATAGAAATATATTGATGTAAGTGGAGTTGTCACGATGCCAAAGTTCAGACTCAAGAACGATTCTCAATACCACGATAAAAAGGAAAAAGGTCAAACACACAAATGATCAGTGGAGTCGTCCTCTGCTGGTCAGAAAGGAAACAGCTCAAAGTGAAAGAAGTCAAAGTCATTTCAGCTCGTTCTCATCTCTCTGATGTTTGTTCACGTGTTTCTGATCAGTTTGGTTTGAATCAGTTATGTGATGATATGAAAACAGGCTGAGACGTGATGATTGACAGCTGACACTGACTCCTGATTGGTCGGGTGGGTGTATCTGTGGATCCTGAACTCCACGGCTCCGCTCTACGATCACTGCTGCACAGGCTCTGGTTCGTATCAGCAATATTTTGGCTTCATTTTTGTATAAAAGATGAATCAGTAGATGTGTCGGGAAGATGACATCACTTTTCTAGTCCCACCTACAGAGCTCTGATTGGTTTCTCCATCGTCAGTTAAAAGCACCAGACATGCGGGCAGTGATTCAGCCCGTCTGCTCTTATTGGCTCCAATTCGTGGAATTGATTTTTATCAATAAAATAACTCGTCGACTCTGCAGGATCTGATGCATCATGATAAACAGCTAAGAGCGGCTTTCAAGACGAGAAGAAAGGATGAGGGAGGATGTGTGGTAACGAGGGAGGGAGAGCGGATGTAGAGAGAGAGCAGGAATGAAGGGGACTCGGTGATGAATCGGTGAATGAGTGAGACGGTGAGACAGACGGTGGAGGACGGGTGAACAGAAAGACGGCGCTGCCATCGTCTCCTCATTTAGCTCCCGACCCTCTGGCAGCTCCTCGCTGTGCGACGGCGTGTTTGTGCGCTCACGTTAGCGCCGGAGGTCCGTCCACGTCTCCTCTCGTCTTACTATCCTTCTGGGAGGAGTTTTATGTGGACCAACAGAGAGGCTGGTTCAAGTGGCCTCGTGTGTCCGTCTCTCCAGGCTGCTCAGGGTTAAAGTCATAATCCAGCACATTTGCATGTAGATGAATCAGTGGCGTTGCTCTCGACCTCTGACATCGTAGCTGTTGATCCCGCGACCTTCACGATGGAAAGATATTTTCTCAACACTGTCGGCAATTTTGTCATTTTTATTTCTGCACTAAATGTTAACGAGCACATCCGTCCCGTTCGAACTGCTCGTGTGTTGAGACCCAAACTGTGCAGCTGCTTCATTTCACATTCAAGAGGAAAAGAGCTGACAGATCTGTAGAAGAGATTTTTCATAATTATCGTTTGTAAATATTGTTTACATCATAAAATACACACGTGTTTGAGTTATATATATATATTAGTACGACTGACATTTGGAGTCTGAGTCCGTGAGGAAGTGATCGTGGAGTGGCGCCCCCTCCCTGCTTACCTACGTAAGCGACAGGATTTACAGTTTACAGTTTGCGTTTGTTGGATTCACTCCGGTGGGATGACGACTGTCCGCTGGCGCTTCCGACCAACGCCTCATCCTTTTTTCTCCATATCAGACTTTATTTAATCATTTTGTCACAGTTTGTTTTCCACCGTCTGCAGAGTTGCTAATTGAAACACGTCCTCAGCAGCATCGAGCGGCTCCAGTCTTCTGTTTTCATTCGTGGGAAATGACACGATGCACTTTGGTTTCACGTCCTCTACTGATGACGTGTGTTGCTAACGTTACACAAACCTTGGTCCTGTCCACCAGCTCAGAATCCCAGTCTGTGTGGATCTGTGTTTCTGAGGTGGGAAAACCTCCAGACTATTCCACTCATGTGTCTTGTATCACATACCAAACACCATGTGGACGTCAACAGGGTCAAACTCTAGATTGTCATTGGAGGAGGATTGAGTGTGACCCATCAGTCGCACCTGGCACATGGTGAAGTGTCACCTGGACAACAGCTGGATTTTCTGCAGAAACCAGAATTTGACTTCAGTGAACTTGATTCATCCTCAAAACCCAGAGCGTCGCTCACAGCTCTGCAAATAGAGCCAGTGCAGGAAGGTCACTGATATTATTAGCAAGCCGCTGACATTTGGTTGCCATGACGAGAAACAGCAGCAGCTGAATCAACCACACGTTGGACAACAATGAAACATCACTAACCCTAACTAAAGAGCGTCGATCAAACGTGTTGCTGAACAAAGCTGTTGTTGCTGGAAGGCCGAGCAGGTTAGTTTCTCCTACATGAACTGTGCATGAGCAATAAATTACCTCTGCAGAGTAGCATGGGGGGGCAGATGTAGACGGGACTCACCAATCAGCTTGTGTGTTGTCTATTTGTTTTCTTACGTTGCAGAGAACGCTCAGGACAAAGAACAGTCCGAAGAACCGGATCCACTCAGAGAACTATCAACCACTTTGTCTCCCACTTTTCTCCTCAGCTTCACAACGTGTTTTAACATCTTTTACTTCATTGTTCTGGTTTTGCAGCAACAATATTTGTGTTTGGGTTCAGATGCAGGAAGCAAGTTTCCTCAGGAGTTGGTGGAGAATAAAACAGCTAGAAAGGGAACATTGGCTTGACAGCAAGCCAACACAACAGAATTCAAAGGAACGCCGATGATGCCACGGATCTACTGGAAGGAAACTAGCAGCTGTCACCTTCACGGTAAATCTTTCAGAACCTCAGAACCTCGTTGTTGTGGTTCTGCTACAGTTCTAAATGTAGTTCAGCTCAAAGGTAGTTGAGTTGGTTAGGTTGAGTTAAGTTCGTGGTTTGGCCAGAGGGCCTTTGTTGTCGTGGTACGGATGATTAACACGTAGTAAAGGATTTGAAAAGGTCATGAGTTTTAACCAACTCCAGCTCCGATCGGCAGGTGAACATGTTAACAAGCTTTGGCAGGACAGCGACGTAACGGAGCGAGAGAACGAGGGTTCACGTCCGTATTGTGTAAAAGACGTGACGTTCCTTCGGCCACGCCACTAGAGTCGCTCAACAAGAACACAATAATAATAATAAAGGATCTGACACATATATCTAAGCTACCACTAGAGGTCGCCTAACAATGAATATATATCTTGATGAGGTGATGACATGTCCTCGTTCAGTGTGTCCAGATCTGTGAAGAGTAAATACACTTCACACATGAAATGAACAAAAACCCACAGAAGTGAATTCACCCATTTTAACGGTTTCACTCCCCGGGTTAGTTCTGGTTCTTTCCGTAGCCACAGCGAATCACAGGCCTGTTAATGACTCTTTTAAATATGAAACTGAAAACATATCGTCACACAAAGAAAACTTTCTCTCTTTTCTTACTCCCCATCTCTCTCTTTAAAAACTGTCTCACATTCAGACTTTCCGAAAAGACAAATTAGTCTCAGTCCACGCCCCCCCTGGGTCTCCCTCCTCCCTCTGTGGTTCTTCACAGCTCATCAAACCCAATCACTCTGGTGGCTTCCAGTTTTGTTAAAGAATTACAGAGTTGTGGGACTGTAAAAACCTTTCCCCAGATGTTCAGTTCACATGACTAGAGAAGGACAGAGGTGCAGGCGGGGGCGAGCGGGCGGCCGGCGCAGACTGATACCAACTAATTAAAGAAACCACCACAATCCACTGCTGCTTTCTGTTTTTTTATCCTGGCTGGCCGAGGTAAGCCATGTGACCCGTGAAGAGAATGAAGCAAGTGACCCGAGAACGACCACAGGAAATAGAGTCTGTGAGGATGGAGAGGGAGCGAGGGAGCGAGGAGGGAGCGAGGGAAAGGTGAGTGGGTGTGGGGGTGAAAACAATGAGGAACTGAAGGAGGGAGAGAGAGAGAGCGAGTCGGAGAATTAGCAGGACACAACAGTGATAATGTCAGGTCACGCCCCCGTGGGTGGAGCGACAAAATCCACAGAAACATCTGATGAGTTTGGAGTTAGCGCTCAGCGCTGAGCTCACAGAGCAACAACCAGCTCACACTCCACAAAGAATCATAAGAATAATCAGAAAGAAAGAAAAACAACGATAGTGGTGAGTGCTGTGGATAAAGAAGTAGATAACAAACATTCAATATTTATACATTTATATTATATGTATATTATATATATTATTTATAGGAGAGAGGCTTAAAAGACACATTCAAACGTTTTCCACAAAAGCAGCAAAGAAGCAACCTTTTCTCAAGGAGCCAGTAAAACCTTTTATTAGAAAATGTGTTTAATTAGTTTTTATCCGTTAAGGGAAATAATTAGTCAAAGATTATTAATTATCCTCTAAAATGGTTTTCCATGATAAATCCTTGTCCTAATAATCTGGTTGTATTTCACTCGTGTTTCCTCCTGTAGCCTCGTGCAGTGGTTCTTCGTTCAGCTGCAGGTTCTGGGCTCTAGTGGACTTCAACTCAAGGTCTGAGGTTCACGGAGCAGAAACACTTCTGTCCAAATGCACTTGTATTAGTTAAAGGACGGAGAGACACGTACCCGCTCCAGCATCTACATGTATGTTAACGCATGAACTCTCTTAAAATATAATTATATTCTTTTTTTCCATTGTCAAAGTTCGTGTTGCTGAACATTCGTGGGAATTTGCACTTTACGCTTTGTAAGATGTAAAAACTCAAAGTAGACATTAGTCATTTCAGCTCGTTCTCATCTCTCTGATGTTTGTTCACGTGTTTCTGATCCGTTTGGTTTGAATCAGTTATTTGATGATATGAAAACAGGCTGAGACGTGATGATTGACAGCTGAGACTGACTCAGGATTGGTCGAGAGCATGTATGGGCGGGACCTTAAAACCAAAGTTTGTGCTGAACTGACGATGTAATAAGACGTTACTCAGTGAGTCAGCAGCTGTTACTGCGAGCACTGGCCACAAAGCAAAGGCAACTCCCGACAAAAAGCCCTTCAGACTTTACCCTGTATTCCTCTTATTACAATACAACTGTAACTCGTAGTCACGCCCCCCCCCCCGTTGCTTTGCCGAACCAACCCGGGTGTTGTGGCGCTCGCTCAGAGACGGAAAGGCCTGTAGAAATGCTTGTACTCGAGTCTGTGCGGTGATAAAATGCCACATGTCCGACCTGATTCGACATCACTGCCCCCCTAGCTTAACACTTAGCCTCTAGCCATGCATCAGCATCCATAATGAGGCACGCTGAGGCAACCGTTAGCTCGTCACAGCTAAGTGCCTGGGAATGCGCTCGGCCAGTTTTATTTTATTGCCCTTATGCTCTGTCCATCTGACAAATGTACACAGGCAAGCAGGAACACATGCATAAACTTCCATAGAGAGTCACTTACCAACACACATTCTGTTTATTACACTTGTGAGAGCTCAGCACAGACTTGATTTCATTTCCCTAACTTTAACTTTAAACCCAACCAATAAATCCTTTCCCCGTAAAAAACAAATAAAAATGATGTCCATCCTATAAGGCTCAGACAAGGGGGGGATGTTTTCCTGGTTCTCCGTTAAAGTTAGAACATTTGGACACTAAAATAAAAGGAAATATTGCCTTTTCTCTTCCTCCCTAATCTCCCTCTTCACATATAAACAGATAAAAGTGCAAATAGACACGGCTGAGGAAAGTTCCTGCTGCTTCTGCTTGTATTTGTTAAAAATGAACAACAAAGTAGATCAAATATCTGAAAGCAGCTGTGATGGAAGCACCTTCTGACTTGTAAACAGACACACGTTTGTATATATGAACACATGCATTTATTCATACCCTTTACATGAACCCATGATTTGTTGGTTTTTAAAAATTCCATGATTATTTTTTTATTATAATAATTAATGAATGTTGGTCTGTTTTGAGTTCAGCACGTTAAACATGTAACATGTTTACATCAAATAAACTGAAACTCTGCAAAATTAACTTCTCACGAATGTGATAAACCTTCATTTATCCTTTATAGACACGCATGTGTTTT
>NC_061485.1:136555-137894 GCF_022539355.2 Hippoglossus stenolepis
TGATTTAGATTTGATCTGAACTAGCAGTTCCATTGGAGAGTGTCCTGATCGAGTCCCTCTGAGGGTTTGTTCTGCAGCTCTCATCACATGTGTTTCTTATACATGTCTATATACATTTAAATATCTTATATATGTATGAAGCAATAAAAATGTATTGTGTGAAGAAGCTGAAAGTTGAAATAAAGAATAGATCCAGTCGTTTCTTTTGTCTTCATTCCAGGATCTCATTCAAAGCTGATGGAGACAAAGTGAAACTCCTGTGAGAGAATAACTGAGGCAGTTTCCTCCTGAAACTCCACAAACCTCAGTGTTCATGTTCAGTCTCTGTCTTTTCAGAGCAGATCACAAAAATACTCAAGTTCTGATAAAAGTGCTCTGTTAAAACTGCACATTTCTCATTGTCATTTCAGTTTTCTCCTGATGTTCAGATTTCCACTCGACCGTGATGAAAGATCAAATACTTCTTATTCACCATTTGCAGAGTTTGATCTCACACAGCAATCATTAAACTTCCTCAGCAGATCCAGTGTGTTTGGATTTATTCCAAATGAAGTCAGTTTTCTCTGTGAAGTGCACGAGTCTGTCGACAGCTCAGAGACACTGAGGACAGCTCAGAGACACTGAGGACGATGGACAGTTTCTGCAGCTGATCCAGTGAAGGTCAAAGGTCAGAACTTATCAGGAGTGTGTTTCTGGATGAGATCAGCTCTTTGGTTTCCACCTCCATGTGTCTCACACACTCCTCACAGCACGGCTGCAGAGAACTCACATGATTAAATCCAGAGTGACCTTCGTCCTCCACACACACACACACACACACACACACACACACACACACACACACACACACGTCCAACCAGTGTCGAAACCGTCGGCATCATTTGCTCAGTTCAGGTGTGAGATGGATGTTAGATGAATTCTGCAGGACTGCGTGTGTTCAACAAAAGGAGCTGAACTTGAGTACATGCCTGCAGACAAGATGGCGGACCTCTGCGAGCACATGTGCAACAGCCAACTCCGCACTCGACAGGGAACGGTTGTCGGTCTTCTTCTGTGGTTTTCTCCCTCGTGAAGTTTTTATTCTTTAAGAGTGGAGACTTTTAATTCATTCATTTGTTTTCACAAACTTTATTTTAGACTGTCAACATACAGTGTTAAAACAGAAGGATCGGACGGTCACAAACTGCCACATGTAAATTATTCATTAAGAAAATCAAATGGAAGAAAGAATAGATTGTTAGTGAACTTACATTTGTGGAATCATGGAAACCAAATCCAAGACAGATTCACTGTTTGGCCTCAGGTCCTGAGTAGAGAGAGTCTGACTGGACGTTGTTAC
>NC_061485.1:142994-148521 GCF_022539355.2 Hippoglossus stenolepis
ACCGTGGAGGGAACTAGGAATTTGACTGCACTCAATGTACTTACACAGACAGACACACCATTAACAACAGACTACAAGAAACCAGCTAAATAAACAACTACTATGTGCAAATTGAGTTAAACTGTAAATAAACAGCAGTGCAACAGGAAACAAGATGTGCAAGAGTGGATCAAAAACAGAAGACTACTAATTGTGACCAGAGGACATTAGTGCAGTGGTGCAAAGTGACGATGCTCGAACAAATATGGATCATTAATGAACAGGTTACTTATATACATGAGGTGGTGAATCATATGATGCAAAGATGCTGGAACAATTATGGATTATTAATGTACAGGATGCATATATACACAAGGTAGGTGCATCTTAGGGGGGGTAGTTATTTGGAAGTCTGGTTTGGAGTAGGACAGTTTGACACAGGGTGATGAGGGGATGAACTGTAACGAGACTTTACAGAACAGCTGTGCTAAAAATGGGCTTTTCCCAGTACCAGCTTATTTTTTCTGACATTTAAAGCCATTTATCTATGAATTATTTTATAATATTATTCGTATTATTATTGACGCTGAATTTGCAGATTCCAGTCATCGAACTGCTCATAACTGATTCAGTCTCTGACCTTTATATTGAGTTAACGACTTCTCCATCTTCATGTAGCAAAAATATCCACTCACTTCTCATCTGATAATAATTTCACTTCACCAGCAGAAAACATTTTCTTTTGCGCCACATTTATGTGCAAGATTCAAGATTCAAGATTCAAGAGTTTATTGTCATATGCACAACAATTACATTAAGCAATGAAATGCTCGGGTCACAGGCTCTCTTCTAGCAATGCTCACAATATTACACTAGCAAAAACATTTAAAAATAAATAAATATAGAATATAATATAATATAATAATATATATATATATATATATATACCTAAAGAAAAAAAAGAGTGCAAATATGGTAAGGTGCAGAGTTAGTGGAATTATGGCAGAAGCAACAGCCTTGAATCACCTCTTATTCATCTGAACCTTATGGAAATCAGATGAACTGCAGCTCTATCACATCTGCAGTTGTAGTAAATATGTGGCCCGGTGGTCACAGGCTTATCAAACGTTCCCCAGTTAGTTCCTGTAGATTAGATGTGACTCTCATTTCATGACATGAGGAGATAAACTGTGTCTTCAGCAGAGTCTAAACACGTCTCTCTGAGCGATAACTGATAAATGATTTAGAAAATCTGGCGCTCGCTGCTGCAGGTTTCTCACCTGTATCAAAGCGTCGCTCCAGCTTTAGAGACGTAAGGTGTGGAAACTCAGCAGGAGCAGCGATGTTCCACCTCCCAGCGTCAGGACTCACTCTGCCTCTGATTGTCTCACTATGTACTCAGTGTGTGTGGAAGTGTCACCAGAATACAAACCAACATTTCACATAATGCATTTCATATTTCCTCATATTTTTCCTTTATGTCAGCAAATCAAGACGTATTTTATCAGTCATATGTCTTGACACACAAAGTCATATACTGAAAGAAGACATGCGGTGTGGCTGAGTGGTAGAGTACCAGAAGAACGGTGGTTCGAATCCCAGTGTCCTCAGGCTATATGCTGAACCCCGAATGGCCCCTCAATGATGTTGAACGCACTAATTGGCAAACGCTTTGGATAAAAACGTCGGCTAAATGACAGGTAATACTAAATGACGTAGATTGGTCCGTTTTCGTTTGAGGCCTGAACGGCTCAAGGTCTGATTCAGTGTGTTCTTTAATTACGAGTTACTTGCCACATATTCTCTCTTATTCATTCTTTCCTCTTCCCTCATTGTTTAGTTTTACCTTTCTGAATCAGAAACAATCTTGTACTCATGCCAATGGTGATTTCAAAAGCCACATGTGTGCCCCCCCATCTCCTCTCTCCCCCATTACATGCACATCCATGCAGGAGATAAACCTTTATTGTTTATTGACACACAGACACACACATGCCTCACACAGACACAAATGAATCCTTAAACCTCTGAGTAACCACTTAAATCCACGTGGGTTTTACTGATCTGAGCAGCAGATCATCAATTAGCTGCTTTATTTCATTTATTTCTGCTTTCTATTTGAATGAAGCTAAATAATAATAATGTTTGTATCTTCAGTCCCGAGAGTTCGTTTCCTGAGATCAATTAAAGTGCAGAGTCATTCAGCTCAAATCTACTGCAGCTCTGTCACTATCGCTTCCTTCTGTAGAAAATGATCTTTCCATCCTGCCATTTGTTTCAAACACTGAAAGCTTAGTAAGGCTGTACCGATGTTACAGTTCCTCTCTTTTGAGTTACCCCCTTTTGTTCGATAATGTTTTCTGACATTATCAAACTTATTTGTTGAATTCCTCTTCACATCCAGGTTGCATCAATTGTAGAAAAAGAAGAGGAAAAAAAGCTGGTGTCTATAGTAACTGGAAATGATTGGCTGGGGTAAGTGTCTGTCACTGATCCCCACTGCCCATGTTCTCACGAGTCTTCAGCTGGAAAGACATCCACCGCTGCAGAGAGACCATGTCAGAAGTTAGCAGCCGCGTCACGAAGTGTACCCTGCTCTTGCTTTTCCATAATTACTAACCACAGCTTTATGTGTTTGATAATAATTAATTTTTTAATATTGTGTCCATGACTTTATGTTGCATGAGTCACTTCAGGGGTTTTCAAAGTCTGTAAATAATCTCCACCATCTTTTTTTCGCTGGTTTTGGCAAATGGAGAAGAAGCATCCACACACTGTCGTGAACATGACGCTGCTTGTGTCAGTGTCACAGATTCTCCTGTGTTGGATTTCTTCACTTGTCGCTTCAGTTGATTTAACATTAGTCCCTCAGGGCTTTGAGTTTTTACAGTTTCTGTGTAGTTATGACATTTCTTAGTATGTAAGTGTTAGATGTAGAGGACACACACACTATTAGTTCATTAATATGCAATATGCTGCACAATATTTGCACAGAAACACACACACTTACAAAGAAGGGTTAGACAGCTTTGGGGAAAGGTCGGATTTAATTACATCCCACACTTATTCTTCTCTCAGCCCTGAAACAATTACAGGTTAATGGAGGAACTCACAGACAGAAGCTTTCTGAGCGACTGCTGAATAATAATGTGATATGAATATACAGAGAGAGTATGTGTGTGTATTCCATGGGAGTCTGTGAACACAGTCTGTGTGTGTGGAAGAAGTTGAATGCACATTTGTCTTTGCAGGTGCACGTGCATGCACGAGCGCATGTGTGTTACGTAAATACAGCCTCCTTTATGACTCGTCTCTAATAGCCGAATCATTTCAGCGGAGCCGAGCCTCCGTTTTATTCTTTCCACTAATCACTCACAATTGCCCAATTACAGCCAATCACAGACCAACACCCTCGATTTAATGAGCCCATCATCAGAATCCACTTGCTCTTCGTCACAGCTCCACGGAGGTGAGATAGTGTCGCAGAGCTCAGAACTCCAAGGGTCACGTGGGGCTCCTGGCTGTTCAAACACTTTTTGTAGGTGCCTTATTACAACCAGGGTTAGGAATTATTAAATTGCCAAATTAGCCAGATTGGCTTTGATAAAATACTTTTGGTTTTACAGAGGGTTCAAAATGTCTTTGTATCTAAAGTTTAAAATGTCGTTGTGCGATACCTGAAGGAAGTCATCCTCTGTGGGGAACCCGTTCTCCGTGAGCTGAGTGGCACAGCTGTGATCTTTAAAGAAAACCACCAGAGCTTTATTCATCTAGAAGCATAAGAAATGTCCCCGTGTCCGACCTGCTCCACTCGGCAGCAGCTTCCATGTCCCGGTCTGGAACAGGTCGGTGTAGAAAGCCACAGCGTGTCTCCTCATCTCGGTGGGTTCAGAGGTCAGTTCCCCGTCAGGCGGAGACACACCATCTGTTTACTCTGGGACACGGACGTCTTCAGGTTAAAGAACAAGGAGGTTGGTGCGTCTCCGTCTCTTAACTTTGTGAAACTACTGGAGAAGAGAGGGCAGGTGTTGTCTTTTGTTCAGTGTTGGTAGACACAGACACAGACACAGACACAAGACACAAGACACAGACACAAGACACAGACACAAGACACAAGACACAAGACACAAGACACAAGACACAAGACACAGACACAGACACAGACACAGACACAAGACACAAGACACAGACACAAGACACAGACACAGACACAAGACACAAGACACAGACACAGACACAGACACAAGACACAAGACACAGACACAAGACACAAGACACAAGACACAAGACACAAGACACAGACACAAGACACAAGACACAGACACAGACACAGACACAAGACACAGACACAAGACACAAGACACAAGACACAGACACAAGACACAGACACAAGACACAGACACAGACACAGACACAAGACACAGACACAAGACACAAGACACAAGACACAGACACAAGACACAAGACACAGACACAAGACACAAGACACAAGACACAGACACAAGACACAAGACACAAGACACAGACACAAGACACAAGACACAGACACAGACACAAGACACAGACACAAGACACAAGACACAAGACACAAGACACAGACACAGACACAGACACAAGACACAGACACAAGACACAGACACAGACACAAGACACAAGACACAGGACACAGACACAAGACACAAGACACAGACTCAGACAGACACAGACTCAGACACAGGTAGACAGACACAGACACAGACAGACACAAGACACAGACACAGACACAGACACAGATACAAGACACAGACACAAGACACAAGACACAAGACACAGACACAGACACAGACACAGACTCAGACTCAGACTCAGACTCAAGACACAGACACAGACACAGACACAGACACAGACTCAGACAGACACAGACTCAGACACAGGTAGACAGACACAGACACAGACAGACACAAGACACAGACACAGACACAGACACAGATACAAGACACAGACACAGACACAGACACAAGACACAGACACAGACACAGACACAAAACACAGACACAGACTCAGACAGACACAGACACAGACAGACACAGGTAGACAGACACAGACACAGACAGATACAAGACACAAGACACAAGACACAAGACACAGACACAGACACAGACACAAGACACAGACACAGACACAGACTCAGACACAGGTAGACAGACACAGACAGACACAAGACACAAGACACAGACACAGACACAGACAGACACAGACACAGACACAGACACAGGTAGACAGACACAGATCAGACACAGACACACATAGACAGGTAGACACAGACAGACAGACAGACAGACACAGGTAGACAGACACAGACAGACACAGGTAGACACAGACAGGTAGACAGACACACACACACACAGGTAGACAGACATAAACAGACACAGAAACAGACTTAGACACAGACAGACACACACACACACACACAGACATAAACAGACACAGACTCAGACACAGACAGACACACACAGACATAAACAGACACAGACTCAGACACAGACACAGATACAAGACACAGACACAG
>NC_061485.1:151121-162149 GCF_022539355.2 Hippoglossus stenolepis
CTCTCTCTCTCTCTTCTCTCTTCTCTCTGTCTCTGTCTCTCTCTCTCTCTCTCTCTCTCTCTCTTCTCTCTGTCTCTCTCTGTCTCTGTCTCTCTCTCTCTCTCTCTCTCTGGTCTCTCTCTGTCTCTCTCTCTCTCTCTCTCTCTGCTCTCTCTCTCTCTGTCTCTGTCTCTCTCTCTCTCTCTGTCTCTCTCTCTCTCTGTGCTCTCTCTCTCTCTCTCTCTCTCTCTCTCTCTCTCTCTCTCTCTCTCTGTCTCTTGTTTTTACAATTTGTCATGATCCCTTTTATATTTGATGTGAAGCACTTTGATTTGCCTTGTTGTTGAAATGTGCTTCCTGTTTCTCAGACTTCCCTCCTGTATTTCCTCTTGCTTCCATAATCTATCTCTTCAGAAGCAACTCAGATATTGTTATCTGTTACGAGGTCTGATGGAGAGAGAGGGGACTTTGGCTAGTGTGGTTGGGGGGTAAATTAGAATTTGGCAGGTATTATCCATTTCTAAGATGAATGGACGCTCAAGGACATGCCCGGCAGGGTAAACAACGGCACGTGAGGCGGCGGGATAAATAAAACCAACACTACGATGATGATTGTGGACACAGTGACGGATGAGCTGTGAGATGACGGAGGGTCGAGGGCGGAGGAAGGGCTGTCAGGAAGGTTTGTTGATGAATGAGTTGCATTATATTTCTTTGTGTTTATTAACTGTTGTGTTTTGTCAACTTGTCATTGCTGTATTTTTCTTAATTCTCACCAAATTAAAACACAGAAGACATGAATACTGAAGCAGTGAGTCTTGTCTGTGACACACTGACAGTGCTCATTAGGGTTAGGGTTAACCCAGGATTACGGTCCAGCTGCGTCCAGGTGTGAAAATATAGACCTACTCATTTCATTTATTACTGAAGTCAGTCAGTCCTGCAGTAAAAGGTTAAATTCAAAGACGTGTGTAAAACATTATTTGGTGTGAACTCTTTGTTCCTGTGGTTCTGTGGCTGCAGATAAAGTCAAACTGGCTCCATCTTCCTACAAACACAATCTGTAGTTGGTAATGAAAGACATCAGATGAGTCTCCACTTTCTAGTCCCTCTGTACCCACACCAGCCCACAGCACCAATACAATCATCCAGTTTACAGATCACACCACTGTGGTTGGACTGATTCAACAGGGATGAAGTCAGCAAACTGTCAGGATGAGGCTCCATCAGCAACCTGGCACTTACCTCCTCCGAAGACGCTGATGTTCAGTTTCAGGAAGAAGATCGAGGAACCTGCTCCACATCAGTCTGACTTTATCTAGTGATCTGACAATTCACTTACTAAATGAAAACATGGAGAACGATTAACAGCACGAGTGAAAAGTACTAATCCTGACATGTAGCTGACTTTGTGAGATCAGTGCTATGAATCTTCTCTTCTCTGATTGTGGGTTCACTCCCTCATACACACACACACACACACACACACACACACACACACACACACACACACACACACACACACACACACACACACACACACACACACACACACACACACACACACATACACACACACACACACTAATGCTTTCACGGTTGATGGAACTGGTCATCGGGCGTCTCCCGGCAGTGAAACACCTGAGGGACAGAACCGGGACAGAACGGGACAGAACCGGGACAGAACCTGACGTAGAAAAACAGCTGGAGGAAAATAATGGAGGGATTCCTCCGAGTCACACATCACAGCACCAGCCTGAGACTGAAGTAAGAGTTTCCACTTTATTGAGGCATCTACTTTACTTTGGAGCCCGTCAATGTCTTTTTCAATCCCCATTACCAGCAGTGACAAGAGAGAATAGAGAGGAAGGATCAGGATCAATGGTCTGAGTACCGAGAGGAAGGAGTCTCTCACATCTGTCCTGAAGCGTGACAGCAGTGAGAAGTGACTTCCTTTGAGTCACTGATGAGAAAGATGCTAAACCCTGAGTAACAGTTTCAACACATGACTGAAGGAGACACACGGGTAATTAAACACTTAAATCACTTTTACATGAGTGCATGGAGGAAATGTACTGAAGATGTATCTTATATTAAGATCATAAACCATAGACTGTAAATAAAAATGATGACGCGTAGCCACTTCCTCAAATTGTACAAAAATGAAGTTAGAATATCTTGGATACGAACGCTGCCATCTTGTGGTGATGATGTCATTTGCAGTCAGAGTCTGTGCAGTGACCGTGGAGGGAACTAGGAATTTGACTGCACTCAATGTACTTACACAGACAGACACACCATTAACAACAGACTACAAGAAACCAGCTAAATAAACAACTACTATGTGCAAATTGAGTTAAACTGTAAATAAACAGCAGTGCAACAGGAAACAAGATGTGCAAGAGTGGATCAAAAACAGAAGACTACTAATTGTGACCAGAGGACATTAGTGCAGTGGTGCAGAGTGACGATGCTCGAACAAATATGGATCATTAACGAACAGGTTACTTATATACATGAGGTGGTGAATCATATGATGCAAAGATGCTGGAACAATTATGGATTATTAATGTACAGGATGCATATATACACAAGGTAGGTGCATCTTAGGGGGGGTAGTTATTTGGAAGTCTGGTTTGGAGTAGGACAGTTTGACACAGGGTGATGAGGGGATGAACTGTAACGAGACTTTACAGAACAGCTGTGCTAAAAATGGGCTTTTCCCAGTACCAGCTTATTTTTTCTGACATTTAAAGCCATTTATCTATGAATTATTTTATAATATTATTCGTATTATTATTGACGCTGAATTTGCAGATTCCAGTCATCGAACTGCTCATAACTGATTCAGTCTCTGACCTTTATATTGAGTTAACGACTTCTCCATCTTCATGTAGCAAAAATATCCACTCACTTCTCATCTGATAATAATTTCACTTCACCAGCAGAAAACATTTTCTTTTGCGCCACATTTATGTGCAAGATTCAAGATTCAAGATTCAAGAGTTTATTGTCATATGCACAACAATTACATTAAGCAATGAAATGCTCGGGTCACAGGCTCTCTTCTAGCAATGCTCACAATATTACACTAGCAAAAACATTTAAAAATAAATAAATATAGAATATAATATAATATAATAATATATATATATATATATATATACCTAAAGAAAAAAAAGAGTGCAAATATGGTAAGGTGCAGAGTTAGTGGAATTATGGCAGAAGCAACAGCCCTGAATCACCTCTTATTCATCTGAACCTTATGGAAATCAGATGAACTGCAGCTCTATCACATCTGCAGTTGTAGTAAATATGTGGCCCGGTGGTCACAGGCTTATCAAACGTTCCCCAGTTAGTTCCTGTAGATTAGATGTGACTCTCATTTCATGACATGAGGAGATAAACTGTGTCTTCAGCAGAGTCTAAACACGTCTCTCTGAGCGATAACTGATAAATGATTTAGAAAATCTGGCGCTCGCTGCTGCAGGTTTCTCACCTGTATCAAAGCGTCGCTCCAGCTTTAGAGACGTAAGGTGTGGAAACTCAGCAGGAGCAGCGATGTTCCACCTCCCAGCGTCAGGACTCACTCTGCCTCTGATTGTCTCACTATGTATTTAAACTGTCAGTGTGTGTGGAAGTGTCACCAGAATACAAACCAACATTTCACATAATGCATTTCATATTTCCTCATATTTTTCCTTTATGTCAGCAAATCAAGACGTATTTTATCAGTCATATGTCTTGACACACAAAGTCATATACTGAAAGAAGACATGCGGTGTGGCTGAGTGGTAGAGTACCAGAAGAACGGTGGTTCGAATCCCAGTGTCCTCAGGCTATATGCTGAACCCCGAATGGCCCCTCAATGATGTTGAACGCACTAATTGGCAAACGCTTTGGATAAAAACGTCGGCTAAATGACAGGTAATACTAAATGACGTAGATTGGTCCGTTTTCGTTTGAGGCCTGAACGGCTCAAGGTCTGATTCAGTGTGTTCTTTAATTACGAGTTACTTGCCACATATTCTCTCTTATTCATTCTTTCCTCTTCCCTCATTGTTTAGTTTTACCTTTCTGAATCAGAAACAATCTTGTACTCATGCCAATGGTGATTTCAAAAGCCACATGTGTGCCCCCCCATCTCCTCTCTCCCCCATTACATGCACATCCATGCAGGAGATAAACCTTTATTGTTTATTGACACACAGACACACACATGCCTCACACAGACACAAATGAATCCTTAAACCTCTGAGTAACCACTTAAATCCACGTGGGTTTTACTGATCTGAGCAGCAGATCATCAATTAGCTGCTTTATTTCATTAATTTCTGCTTTCTATTTGAATGAAGCTAAATAATAATAATGTTTGTATCTTCAGTCCCGAGAGTTCGTTTCCTGAGATCAATTAAAGTGCAGAGTCATTCAGCTCAAATCTACTGCAGCTCTGTCACTATCGCTTCCTTCTGTAGAAAATGATCTTTCCATCCTGCCATTTGTTTCAAACACTGAAAGCTTAGTAAGGCTGTACCGATGTTACAGTTCCTCTCTTTTGAGTTACCCCCTTTTGTTCGATAATGTTTTCTGACATTATCAAACTTATTTGTTGAATTCCTCTTCACATCCAGGTTGCATCAATCGTAGAAAAAGAAGAGGAAAAAAAGCTGGTGTCTATAGTAACTGGAAATGATTGGCTGGGGTAAGTGTCTGTCACTGATCCCCACTGCCCATGTTCTCACGAGTCTTCAGCTGGAAAGACATCCACCGCTGCAGAGAGACCATGTCAGAAGTTAGCAGCCGCGTCACGAAGTGTACCCTGCTCTTGCTTTTCCATAATTACTAACCACAGCTTTATGTGTTTGATAATAATTAATTTTTTAATATTGTGTCCATGACTTTATGTTGCATGAGTCACTTCAGGGTTTTCAAAGTCTGTAAATAATCTCCACCATCTTTTTCGCTGGTTTTGGCAAATGGAGAAGAAGCATCCACACACTGTCGTGAACATGACGCTGCTTGTGTCAGTGTCACAGATTCTCCTGTGTTGGATTTCTTCACTTGTCGCTTCAGTTGATTTAACATTAGTCCTCAGGGCTTTGAGTTTTTACAGTTTCTGTGTAGTTATGACATTTCTTAGTATGTAAGTGTTAGATGTAGAGGACACACACACTATTAGTTCATTAATATGCAATATGCTGCACAATATTTGCACAGAAACACACACACTTACAAAGAAGGGTTAGACAGCTTTGGGGAAAGGTCGGATTTAATTACATCCCACACTTATTCTTCTCTCAGCCCTGAAACAATTACAGGTTAATGGAGGAACTCACAGACAGAAGCTTTCTGAGCGACTGCTGAATAATAATGTGATATGAATATACAGAGAGAGTATGTGTGTGTATTCCATGGGAGTCTGTGAACACAGTCTGTGTGTGTGGAAGAAGTTGAATGCACATTTGTCTTTGCAGGTGCACGTGCATGCACGAGCGCATGTGTGTTACGTAAATACAGCCTCCTTTATGACTCGTCTCTAATAGCCGAATCATTTCAGCGGAGCCGAGCCTCCGTTTTATTCTTTCCACTAATCACTCACAATTGCCCAATTACAGCCAATCACAGACCAACACCCTCGATTTAATGAGCCCATCATCAGAATCCACTTGCTCTTCGTCACAGCTCCACGGAGGTGAGATAGTGTCGCAGAGCTCAGAACTCCAAGGGTCACGTGGGGCTCCTGGCTGTTCAAACACTTTTTGTAGGTGCCTTATTACAACCAGGGTTAGGAATTATTAAATTGCCAAATTAGCCAGATTGGCTTTGATAAAATACTTTTGGTTTTACAGAGGGTTCAAAATGTCTTTGTATCTAAAGTTTAAAATGTCGTTGTGCGATACCTGAAGGAAGTCATCCTCTGTGGGGAACCCGTTCTCCGTGAGCTGAGTGGCACAGCTGTGATCTTTAAAGAAAACCACCAGAGCTTTATTCATCTAGAAGCATAAGAAATGTCCCCGTGTCCGACCTGCTCCACTCGGCAGCAGCTTCCATGTCCCGGTCTGGAACAGGTCGGTGTAGAAAGCCACAGCGTGTCTCCTCATCTCGGTGGGTTCAGAGGTCAGTTCCCCGTCAGGCGGAGACACACCATCTGTTTACTCTGGGACACGGACGTCTTCAGGTTAAAGAACAAGGAGGTTGGTGCGTCTCCGTCTCTTAACTTTGTGAAACTACTGGAGAAGAGAGGGCAGGTGTTGTCTTTTGTTCAGTGTTGGTAGACACAGACACAGACACAGACACAAGACACAAGACACAGACAAGACACAGACACAAGACACAGACACAGACACAGACACAAGACACAGACACAAGACACAAGACACAAGACACAGACACAAGACACAGACACAAGACACAGACACAAGACACAGACACAAGACACAGACACAAGACACAGACACAAGACACAGACACAGACACAAGACACAAGACACAAGACACAGACACAGACACAAGACACAGACACAAGACACAGACACAAGACACAGACACAGACACAGACACAAGACACAAGACACAAGACACAGACACAAGACACAGACACAGACACAAGACACAGACACAGGTAGACAGACACAGACACAGACACAGACACAGACACAAGACACAGACACAGACACAGACACAGACACAAGACACAGACACAGGTAGACAGACACAGACACAGACACAAGACACAGACACAAGACACAAGACACAGGTAGACAGACACAGACACAGACACAAGACACAAGACACAAGACACAAGACACAGGTAGACAGACACAGACACAAGACACAGACACAGACACAAGACACAGACACAGACACAGACACAGACACAAGACACAGGACACAGACACAAGACACAGACACAAGACACAAGACACAGACACAGGACACAGACACAAGACACAGACACAAGACACAGACACAGGTAGACAGACACAAGACACAGACACAGACACAGACACAGACACAAGACACAGACACAGACACAGACACAGACACAAGACACAGGTAGACAGACACAGACACAGACACAGACACAGACACAAGACACAGACACAAGACACAGGTAGAAGACACAGACACAGACACAGACACAGACACAAGACACAGACACAGACACAGACACAGACAGACACAGACTCAGACACAGGTAGACAGACACAGACACAGACAGACACAAGACACAAGACACAGACACAACCTCAAATTAACACAACCTCTGCAACAACTCAGGAAATAAAGACTTTTAAATGTGGTCTGTTAAACATAAGATCATTGTCATCAAAGGCTATTTTAGTTAATGAACTAGTCTCAGATCATAAAATAGATTTATTGTCCCTCACTGAGACGTGGCTGCATCCTGATGAATATGTCAGTCTAAATGAATCTACCCCCCCAGTCATGTAAATACACACGTTCCCAGAGAATTTGGTCGAGGAGGTGGAGTTGCTGCTATTTTTAACTCCAGTCTATTAATTAATCCTAAACCTAAACTAAGCTACAACTCATTTGAATGTCTTGTTCTTAGTCTTCCACGCCAATCCAAGAAACACCAACAGCCAATCATATTTGCTGTAGTTTACCGTGCTCCTGGGGCTTATACTGAATTTTTAACAGAATTCCCTGAGTTTTTATCAAACCTAGTCCTAAAGACCGATAAAATTATTATTGTTGGTGACTTTAATATTCATGTTGACAATAATAAAGATAGCCTTAGCGTAGCATTTATTTAGCAATTAGACTCAATTGGTTTCAGTCAGTGTGTACACCAACCTACTCATTGTTGTAACCACACACTTGACCTTATATTATCATACGGTGTCAAAATTGAAAATCTAACGGTACTTCCGCGCAATCCAATTCTATCAGACCATAATTTAATAACCTTCGATTTTTCACTATCAGAATATATGCCACTAATAATGAACTCATTTTCAAGATGTTTACCTGATAGTGCTGTAGCTAAATTTAAGGAAATAATTCCGATTACATTTAAACCCGTACTATCCGTCGATATAAACAACAAATTCATTAAAAACCCTAGCTCCACTGAGATCGACCATCTCGTCGATAGCTCTGTAAGGTCATTACGATTAACATTAGACTCAATAGCGCCTCTAAAAAAGAAACATATAAAACATAGTAAATTAGCTCCGTGGTATAATTCCAAGACACATGAGTTAAAACAAGTATCAAGAAAACTAGAAAGGAAGTGGAGCTCCAGCAACCGTGTTGAAAATCTCCTAGACTGGAAGAATAGTGTTAAAGTTCATAAGAAGGCTCCACAAAGCAAGAGCTGCCTACTATTCAAAACTAATAGAAGAGAATAAAAACAACCCCAGGTTTCTCTTCAGCACTGTAGCCAGGCTGACTGAGAGTCACACCTCCACCGAACCCAGTATTCCTCGATCCCTAAATAGCAATATCTTTATGAATTTCTTTAATGATAAAATTCTAACCATTAGAAATCAAATCAACCATCTCCTGCCCTCAATTGGCACTAATACCCCATCAAGAATAGAAAACTCAGAAACGGCCAAGAATCTTACCAATTATTTAGACAGCTTCTCTCTGATCAGCCTCGATCAGCTGACCAAAATAATCTCATCTTCTAAACCAACAACTTGTATCTCAGACCCCATTCCTACAAAATTACTTAAAGAAATTCTGCCCCTAATTGATAGTTCATTACTGAACACAATACATCTGTCATTATCATCAGGATGTACCACAGTCTTTTAAAATAGCTGTAATCAAACCCCTCCTAAAAAAACCACCTTAGACCCAGAGGTTTTAGCCAATTATCGTCCGATATCTAATCTCCCCTTCCTGTCTAAAATCCTAGAAAAAGTTGTAGCCAATCAGCTGTGTGAGTTTCTCCAGGAAAATAATATATATGAAGACTTTCAGTCAGGGTTTAGAGCCAATCACAGCACTGAGACAGCCTTGGCAAAAGTCACTAATGATCTTCTAATAGCTTCAGATCAGGGGTTTGTGTCTGTCCTCGTTCTGTTAGATCTCAGTGCAGCATTTGACACAATTGACCATAATATTTTATTACAGAGACTAGAACAGTTAATTAGCATTAAAGGAACCGCCCTAAAATGGTTTAAATCCTATTTTTCAGACCGCTCCCAATTCGTGCAAATTAATGATGAGTCATCTGTGCGCACCAAAGTTAACCATGGTGTTCCACAAGGCTCTGTGCTCGGCCCAATTTTATTCTCATTATATATGCTTCCACTTGGAAACATTATCAGGACACACTCGGTAAATTTCCACTGCTATGCGGATGACACCCAGTTATACTTGTCAATAAAACCTGAACAAAGTAATCAAATAACTAAACTCCAAGCATGTCTCAAGGACATAAAAACCTGGATGACCCGCAATTTTCTCTTATTAAACTCAGATAAAACAGAGGTTCTAATACTTGGCCCTAAACACCTTAGAGATACATTATCTAACGATATAGCTGCGCTAGACGACATTGCCCTTGCTTCCAATGAAACATCAGGAACTTGGGAGTGATCTTCGATCCTGATTTATCCTTTAATTCTCACTTAAAACAAATTTCTAGGACCGCCTTTTTTCACTTGCGTAATATCTCCAAAATCAGACATGTCCTTTCTCAAAAAGATGCAGAAAAACTAATCCACGCCTTTGTTACATCCAGACTGGATTATTGTAATTCCTTATTATCAGGCTCCAGCAGTAAGTCGTTAAAGACTCTGCAGCTTGTCCAAAATGCCGCAGCACGTGTCCTGACAAGAACCAAGAAAAGAGAGCACATTTCTCCAGTATTAGCTTCGCTACACTGGCTTCCGGTTAAATCTAGAATAGAATTTAAAATTCTCCTCCTCACCTTCAAGGCCCTTAACAATATGGCACCATTATATCTTAAAGAGCTGTTAGTACCTTATCAACCCACTAGAGCACTGCGCTCCCAGAATTCAGGCTTACTTGTCGTCCCTAAAGTCTCTAAAAGTAGAGGAGGAGCCAGAGCTTTCAGCTATCAAGCTCCTCTCCTGTGGAATCATCTCCCACTTTCAGTTCGGGAGGCAGACACCATCTGTACGTTTAAGAGTAGGCTTAAAACCTTCCTTTTGATAAAGCTTATAGTTAGAGCTGGTCCAGGCTTGTCCTAGACCTGCTCTTAGTTAGGCTGCTATAGGTTTAGAAGGTCGGGGGACACATGACACACGGAGCTTCTCTTTCCAGCTTCTCCTTCCTCTTCTCAATCTTTATCACATCAAAGTAATTCATATCCCATCAATACATGTTACTGACTTGACTTCTTCCCCGGAGTCCCTTTGCCTTATTGTCCGCAGACCCAGGGCCGCGGCTGTGGCCACATCATGGATTAGGATCTGTGGATCACGTATCAGAGGTCGTAATGGTGGATCCAGTCTGGCGGATTCTGCATCGTGCTGGCTGATCGTGATAATAAAGGCAGATCCTTTATCGTGTTGGCATCAGATACTGGTGGTGGACCACGACCGAGGTGGCAGCTGATGATGGATCCTAATGGCGGCAGTGGACAATAACTGTGGACTATAGTGGCATCCGATCTTGATGGTGGATCATGATCTTGCTGGCTGCTGACCATGGACTATGATTGCAGCAGGACTGCTCGATACATAGTATTTCTCCACACTTGACCATTAATGACATTAATCCACCAAATCACTGACCTTCAGTTATACTTCAAAATGTTTACACTAATCAATGCTGCTAAAACCTTTATCTTGATGTTCTCCTTTACACTTGACATCCATTGCACTTCTGTCCGTCCTGGGAGAGGGATCCTCACATGTGTCTCTGAGGTTTCTACCTTCTTTACCTGTTAAAAGGGTTTTTAAGTAGTTTTTCCTTACTCTTGTTGAGGGTTAAGGGCAGAGGATGTCACACCATGTTAAAGCCCTATGAGACAAATTGTGATTTGTGAATATGGGCTATACAAATAAAATTTGATTGATTGATTGATTGATTGATTGATTG
>NC_061485.1:162249-163440 GCF_022539355.2 Hippoglossus stenolepis
TAATAAAGCGGTTGAACACCCTGAGCTGTCAACCTGGCGGAGCCTTCACGAGGAAGTGTCTGTGATTGGCGAACTTACCGACGATCTGAGTCCACTTGGATGTTCCATAATAAATTGAAATAAAATAGTATCTATAAATAATGTCAACCACTCGTCAGGTCAAAGCTCAGCCAATAATTCGAAACTGGAATGAATCATGAAATATCAATACGAAAACAAAGGCAGAAAGCACTTGCAATGAATTTAAAATATCAGCAAAACAAACCGGTTTTTAGAGAACAATATCTGAGCAAATAGCGTTCATTAAAACCAGCTCGCTATCAAAAGCCATTTCGGCAAGAAAACTGGTAGTGAATTATCGACGGCGTCGCGTCTTTAATCTGCTGATTCAAACTGCCCGTCGTCGAGTGGCAAGGTAGAGATCTTTCACAAACTAGCCAAACCATCGGTGGCTCTTTGAAACCGACCTACCTCAAGTTTTCTCTGCAACAGAATCAGATTTAGGCGTGAACTGATAGGCGACCGAAAGGGTCCAGAACAAATCCGAAGCTTCAACAACAGCGACACTTCTAGACTCAAGAAAAGCGAGGGCAAAAGATCGGAACCGGCAGACTATTCACGGCAGGGAAGGCGGCAAATTGAATCTGGCTGCCCTCAAACCTGAAAGATGGAAGATCATCTTCTGAATGAGACGCTATCGAACCTTTCAGTCAACCTTTAAGCAATCTGAGGAAATCTGAAGTATTACAGTGATTATATTGAAACTCTTACATTATATAGTAAATGTTGCTATAAATATCCCAGCTCATATGAAATTTGGCAAAATCACTCTTCTTCTTTCCTCACTTCGGTGAGAAAGAAGGAGACGGAGTCACAGCGATGAAAGACGACCGTACGGATCTCTCTCCCCGATACCCTCATTATGTTATCTGAGAATTAAGAATATGTCAGTTTTATCATTTTTAACAGCTAAATTGAGTCAACGAATATTTCAGTGGAATAATTAACCAATAAATTATTTAATAAGGATGAACTACATCTCTAACATTTGAGTTAAATTCTATGATAATAATAATTTTACAGACATTAGTGTTTTAACCCAATAAAGAGACGTGTCTACTGATTCATTACTCCAAAGATGATGGGATAGTTTATAAAGCAAGTCACAATCAAACCCTTCTCTCCTCTTAC
>NC_061485.1:163540-170477 GCF_022539355.2 Hippoglossus stenolepis
TCAACTGCACTTTATTTCAGGCATTAATATCTTTATTAATCTAATTAATACATTATAACAGTAGTAAAGTGTAATGTACCTTCCAGACATTCTGTGTTGCCCAGATACCAAAGACCATTATATCCTTTAGTCATTTGTAAAGCATGTTCTGAGATGTGCTTCATGAATAAAGATCTGATTTCTTATTATTAAATGCATCTATTTGATTTGACTTTAATTGTTACTGTATGTTGTGAATGAAGGATAACACACTCTGCCTCTCACTGAAAGCTCCTCTTAACACCAAGTGTGAACAGGCCGCTGTGAAATGCAATAAATCCTGAAACACCAACAACAACTTCTTCCTCAAACACAACCAGCTCCTCCCAGTCAGGATATGTCTTTGTCTCCTCCTTTAACAAACTTTATTTTCGACTGTCAACATACAAAGTCAACATACAAATTCAACATACAAAGTCAACATACAGTGTTAAAACAGAAGGATCGGATGGTCACAGATATACACTCAGATATTGTGTTGCTTGCACTCAGATATTTTGTGCAAGTGGCAGATGAAAAGCCCTCGCACCAAGGTCGGGCCTAAAATTGACACAGGCTGGGACTCACAAACATCCGGTCAATAAGAAGCTGACATCAGGGACAGTTTCATAAATGTCTCTGTCTCAAACCGGATCCTGATCTGAACTCGGCACCATCCGGGCGACACGCAAAAGATAAAGTTTAAAAAAAACGTATTTAGCTGATGCTAGCTTGGCCTTTCAGACCCGGCCATCCCAGACCGACAGTATCACTCATAAAGGACCATGGGGGACGACAGACCTGACGCCTACTTTTCCTCAAAACTTGACTCTGTTGTGATCACAGTTCCAACTTCTCTTGAAGCTGCAGCAGCCGCTGACTATCTATGACAGCATCATGTGACACTGTAGGTTATGCTGACTTGACATTGTTGGTATAACATCAATTATTCCAACAGCTGAGCTTCTCAGATTCACCAGTTTTGCTTGAAATGCCAATGCACTGTTCTTAACCCCTCTCCTCCACACATCATGTGACGGACAGCCACATGATTGTGTTGCAGTAATAACTGAAGCTTGTTCTCTCACAGACATAAAGGGTCACACCAATGGCCAATGCAGATTTGGAACTGTTTGTGGACAGCTCAGCCTCAAGAGACCCAGCAATTGGTAATAAATCGAACAATTTGTGCAATACACCATCCTAGAATTCCTCTGCACAGACAGCAGAGGTGGTTGCATTGACAGAACATGTTAAAGATAAGAGTGATCATACACAGACGCAGGTTTGGGGTGTGGCTCCTGAGTTTGGACGACTCAATAGGATTTTTGTCAACATCCACAGGCAAACCTATAACCCTCTACACCCTGATTGGCTGACCTACTGGATTCTGTGTTGTTGCCAAAACAACAATGAGCTTGAGTTTCACAGGGACACCAGAGATAAGTACTCGATGCTGCTCCCTGACTCATTAACACCCACAGGTGATGTACAGGTACTGCAAGGATCTAGGAAGCCAGGAGGAGAAAGCCAACTGACAGAAAGCTGGTTGCTCAGTCAATGGTAAAAGTAGGTTTGGTCCAACAGTAAATGATGTGTAATTATATAGATCTTTTCTATTCTTGACCACTCAAAGCGCTTTACAGCACAGTTTTCCCTTTCACGCATTCACACACACTTTCATACAGTGTGATTTACAGTAAAATGTATGGAATAATTAAATGACGCTAGAAAATACAACTGCAAGAACAGACGTAAGAGACGAGGAGAGCCTGGAGACTGAAGCTGTGTGAGTGTTTTAATCCTCAGAGACGTTAACAGACTTTGGTGAGAAGCAGTTGATCCCAACAGAAAACATCAGTCAGATACAGACAGTCCATCGATTCATTCATTTATGGAAACATTAATATGTTTATTAATCTAATTAATACATTGTAACAGTAGTAAAGTGTAATGTACCTTCAAGACATTCTGTGTTGCCCAGATACCAAAGACCATTATATCCTTTAGTCATTTGTAAAGCATGGACCGTGCAGGAGCTTCTCCAAACTCATGAGTGACTGTTCAGGTGCCAGTGGCCTCTGTTGGATTCATGTATGACAGGATAGTCGGCGTACAGCCGGGCGTTAACGTTGGAGCGTATGTTAGCAATAAACGAGGAGCGTTAGGAAACGTCCAGATACGGTGTGTGTGAGTGTTTGCTGGTCACCATGTTCCACGTGCTCCACCTCCACCCACACGGACCCTGAACTGAAGATAAATCACTAATCTATGTATTAATCCACCTGTGGGTGTGAGAGGATAACGTTGGGGGTCGGTGTCAGAATATTACACATGTAATCACTTTAGATTTAATGGATAATATCATTAACATATGGACGATTGCTTTGTTTTTTCATCTGATTTGAATTCATCATTAAGGATTTAAATTCCTTTCCTTTATTGTTTTTGTTTTTATTTTAATTTTGTTGGGATTTTAATAAAGTTATGAAGAAATTCATTTTATGTGTTTTTAATTATTTCGTGTTTTCAGAGTATTTAAACATTTCATTCACACAGTACATGACACTTCTTTAAATATTGTGTTACTCTGCAAACAACTTTTTAAACTTTATAATAAAACCACGTGATGTATTTAGGTGAATAATTAGTGCAACAGTCTTTTTATTTGTCTCTATAGAAAAGTGAGGAGCCTCCTCAGACAGAACAGAACTCTGCTGCCAGGATTCTAACCAGAGTCAACAGGTTGGAACACGTCAGCCTGGTTTTAGCCTCTTTACACTGACTCTCAGTTTCTAATGAGTTGAAGCTTCTTTAAATGACTTGTAAAACTCTCAATGCTCTGACTGCTCAGTTTATCACAGATCTTTAATCCTTGAGATCCTCTGGCAGGAGACTTTGAACTGATCCAGATTCTCAGCTAAACACTAAGACAGAGTTTTAGAAATAAGGTTCAGAGACTGTGGAACAACCTGCCTGAGGAAATGCAGCCGGCTGAGTCGGTAACTTCATTTGAATCAAAACCTAAAACCTACTTTTATTGAACCATATTCCATGATTTTACCTAATTCTAGTTTTATTATTGTAATGTGTGGTCATGCTTCAATTTCTGTCATCTTTAAGATCATTGTCCCCTCAGCGGTCAGACTTTTAATCCAGCTGTAGCCCTGGTGTATGGCACACACACATTTTAATATATTTTAGTGTTGGGACATGGTATTTGTGAACAACAGTTCGGCCTACATGTGTAGTCAAAAGCCTAAGGCCGCATGTCCTTTGTTCTATATAAGGCCATGTCTCCCTTCTCTTCATTCTCTTTCCATACACCTCTTCGAGAGGAGCACACCGCTTCTCTTTCTACGCCATCCTCGAGAGGAGAAGGGTGTCCAGCCTCTTTCCGATTCCTCTTTTCCGCGAATCCTCTCAGAGGAGAAGGGTGGCGGTCCAGCTCACTCTTTCAACTCAAATCAACTTCATGGAGGAGGGTGCAGCTTGCAGCACATCTCAACAAGAAACCTCCTCCCAATCCAAGCTCTATCAACCTTCAAGCAGCGATGCAATGTCCTGCCGGAGAACTTCGAACAGCCACTGAGCTGTACCGCACAACAGAACCAGCCACAAAACCAGCAAGACGACTTCACAGAACTTCGAACAGCACAGCAACTCTTTTTTCCCTTTCCATGGACGAGTAACACAACTTGGGGCTTAATAATTATACTAGGCTAAGCAAAGACTGTTTATTCGATTCTGTGTGATGTTTATAAGTTTGATTTCTGTTGTTGTGATATTTTGGTTACAAGTTTATTTGAAAGTTAATGTTAGTTTGTCATGCTCCTCACAGTCTTTCTTTGCATTCACTCTACACTCTTTCTCTAACTTGGCACCAACACACACAGACACACGCATATCGCAGCACCTATCTCTCTGACCCCCGCCACATGTCGTAAACATTCCAAAGGGGGGAGTCCGTTATCTTTAGAGTGGCCAGCCGCCATTTTGGAAGCACGCTGACTCACACAGACACACACATACTCAGATACATATCTTTATTTGGTAAGTATACCGTTAGTAATTTTTGCTTTTATACTTTATTATGTTCATAATAGAAGTTTTTCTTTCACAAATGTTTTTTCATTAAAGTTGCATAAGTGAATTTTGCCAACCTCTACACTGTCAAGAACTCCATATCCTTCAACTTAGCTAACTATCTAGATGGTAATTTTGGTTATAGTTATTAATTTAATTGTTGATCAGAGATCCCAATTTGTAGTTAGTACTTTTATGAGACTTAATCAATAAATTGGCTATCTTTCCCCTTCCTTTGAAGGGTGGTGCCCCAAGGTAACTTTAATCAATTAAAGTTATTATTCAATATTAATATTTTGAACCCTTGTGTTGTCCCTGCTTCCCCGGCTGTTGGCCCCCTCACATAGCCCACCCCATATTAGGACGCACACGTAGCGCAATAGACAAGTGAGCAGCCCTTGCAGATGTATTTGTTACACCCGCGGCACATGGTGTGAGTTTTACAGTCCTTTTTCCTGGGGCATATCTGACACCTCTTACTCGCGGCGAGGCTGCTGCTAGGGCTATGGAGGAGGCCGGACA
This sequence comes from Hippoglossus stenolepis, assembly GCF_022539355.2. Classification (NCBI taxonomy): domain Eukaryota; kingdom Metazoa; phylum Chordata; class Actinopteri; order Pleuronectiformes; family Pleuronectidae; genus Hippoglossus; species Hippoglossus stenolepis. Next base: position 168,167 of record NC_061485.1, read on the forward strand.
CTCGGGTCGAGCATCGTAGTCAACAGCTCTCTGTGCGGCGGCGGCTTTTACAGACTTCACAACCGCGGCGGACGCGTCCGTGCGGGGATGCGCTCCTTCGTGCGATGAGCGGAGTCACGAGAGCCTTTCCCAGCTGCTCTAGGAACACCCTCCGCTTGTTCCGCTTGCCCGGCATCCAGTCTGGGTTGATCTCTCTCCATATCACGAAGGCGTTGTAGGAAGAGGCGTCGAGAATGTTGTGAAGACGACCAGGGGCCGCGCGGCCATCCTTCTGCAGCTATGCGTTCGATCACTTTGTTTAGGTTGTCATACACCGCATTGCGGTTGTAGTCCAGGGCGATGACCGGTTTCCCGTCCTCGCGGTCGCTGATGTCGGCCTCAGGGTGCCGTGTGCTCAGGAGCACCACATTCCTTTTTTCTTTGGGATGTAGGACACAAGAGTGGCAGTGGCGTGAATGCGAACTTGGATGAGAACACCTCTCTTCCCTTGACCGCGAGCAACCCGGTCGGGAGCTCGGGCTTGTTCTTCCGAACAGTGCCGACCACGGTGAGCTTCCTCTCCAGGAGCTGCCGCGAGTTCGTAGGAGGTGAAGTAATTGTCGCCACGTGACATTTTGACCGTGCAGTCCCTCCGTTACATCGAGCACTACCCGCAACCCCTGGTTCCGTTCTGGGCGTCCGCCCTCGGCTTTCCGGTGTACACTTGCATCTTCCAAGCGTAGCTTGATTTCGCATCGCAGGCAACCCACTTGATCCGTATTCGCCGGCTTGCTGGGCATGTACTGACAGAACGGACACGGCCTAGGAAAAACAGGAGGAGAAGAGATGAGAGGAGATGAGGACGAGGACTAGCAGCCGCTATCTACATAACATAACATAACATAACATAACATAACATAACTAACATAACATAACATAACATAACATAACATAACATAATAATAATATTAAAAAAAGACTAACCTCTGAACGGCAACCAGTTGCTCGTCCACGGTCACTTCGGGCCCGGGTTGTAGGTGCGGTGGCGCGACACCCACGCATCCCAGACCTCTCGCACGCCTGCCAATTTGTCCGTGGCTCATCTCGTCTCGCGGTCGTCGAAGCGCAGCAGTCTGGAGTACGTGTGGAAGAGTTTTAGGGGCATCGTGGCACGAAATATCGCCCGGCCGCTCTCGGCCTCCCACAGGCTGGCGGCCTCGCCCCGGGACCTGTACACGCCCGCTAAGATCAGCAGCCCTACGTAGGCGCGCAGGTCGGTCTCGTCCATCCCTTTCCATTCGTCACCGTATTTTCGACGACCCTCCCGATTCGTCATCTCCAGGATGATGTTCTCTACCGTCGGTGTGATGAACAGGTGGAACGTCGAGGCTAGGTCACCGGTGCGGGACGTCGTGTGGATCGTGGGGCCCCAGAGGACCCCGCTTTGAGCCGCAGCAGAGGAGGAGGAAGAGGAAGAGGAGGAGGAGGTGGAGCAGTGGCCCTCCCCTCGGCCGTACGCCCTCGAGGACCATGTTATTTCCCGTTTCTTGAGGGAAGGTCTCTCTTTCCACGAGTCCGGTGGTGGTGGTGTCGCCGTGGTCTTGTCCTCCTTCTTCTTCTTCTTCTTCTTCCAAGGATGAAGAATCTGCAGAAGCATCACCCACTGGGTCGTAGTCTTCGTCACCGTCGTTGTCTTCGTAGTCACCGTCGTCCTCTCTGTCTTCTTCTCGGTCTGCTTCTCGGTCTGCTTCTCCATCTCCTTGTCCGTCCGCTTGTCGTTCTGGCTCTTTCGCGTCCTCTTCGGGTTCAGAGGATGGTTGCTGGGAGAATAGCTGTTGGAGAACCTGTTCTCTGGTGAAACGCTCCTGACGCGACATCGTGCGATGGTCCGTGAGAGAGTGGCACACTGAGACTTATATGTGGGTCTAATGTACCCCCTTGATTTCAATTGGAATCAGGTGTGGGTGTAAATGACCCACAGAGCACCACAGCGCCCTCTCTGGGTCTAAATGACCCCTCCCATGACAATCGAGAATGACAATCCATTGGTCTCAATTACCCCAGGAGAATTGGATAATGACAATCCTTAGGTCACCCTAACCCTGACCGGCCAGGGCTTGCGTATGATCACACGCACGCACTCACGCACACACACACACACACACACACACGCACACACACACACACACACACACACACACACACACTCTGGGTCAATTCGACCCAGGAACAACACAAGGGTTAATATTAATATTCAATATTTGATTTTGATAACCAAATTTGTTGAATGCCGAAATGTTATCACGTTTAATGCATTATTGCACAACATTAC
>NC_061485.1:170577-184048 GCF_022539355.2 Hippoglossus stenolepis
GATTCAGTAATTTCTGCAGAGTTAAAACAGTAAACGGTAAAAACACTCAGGATCAGGTTCCTGACGACTGGGATCGATTCTTTGCTCCGTCACAGACAAACTTCATCAACTGTTTCAGAACAGAAAGAACTTTGGTGTCACTTGTATTATATAGAAACAGTTTGAGCAGTTTATCACTTTCTTTGATAGAAGCTGAACAGTTGTTGACATGGTTCCTTTGCTCTTTGTCATTGTTCTTCTTCAGAACTCCATTAACTTTGCTGTAAGTCTGTATCATCATGACGGCGTGTGAACCGGTGACACAGGAACGTCTCGTTCTGCACAGAGACAAACACACACACAGATCACAGCTATGAAACTGCATCCTGATTCTTCACCATTCTGCCTGGTTGACACTTTAAAGCTGCTTTCAAATATGCACTGAAATTTCCCCGACATTTTCCAGTAAGAAAAATGTAAGAAAGCACAAATGTCCAAGTGAGCTGCTGAGGACATTTCCCGAAACTTTTCCTGCCAGCCCCTAGAAAACTGTCAAGAGTGAGTCCATGTGAGAATACAGCAGGAAAACAGCTGCTGGCAAGTGGGCGTGTTGCTTACGTTATTAACACATGACAGATTGAAACTGGAAGAACACAAACATCTCAGGATGAAGAAGAGGAGCCTAACACGTAGAAGACGAAGACGTCAACTTGGAAACACGAGGTTCCAGAGCTTTTGGTGATGAGGGCCGACGCCGGTGTGGATGAGCTGTAATCAACAACACTGATCTTTCCACAGCAGAGTTTATACGTCATGTCCGGCCTCCTGCTGCTCTACAGGCTCCGCCCCTGCTGCTCTACAGGCTCCGCCCCTCGCCTGGATGTTCACACATGTTCCTGTTGTTGTGAACGAGTCGGACCCGACAACCTGCTGCTGCTGCTTCATAGGCAAAAGACAAACTGTGTCTGGACCAAATTTTTCGGACATTTTCCAGAAACATGCGTGGGTGTGTGCAACATATTTGGTGGTGGAGCTTATCAATTCCCGTTCTAGTCTTTACCTTGAGGCCTATTTAAAATAAGGTTTTGCTACCATCTATAAATAAAGTAATTTCTATTTTACCATGTCTTTATTCGTACACGTTTATATCAGGGCTCTCATGCTATAAAAAAAAAGTTTTTCCTTTGGCTTAGGTGCAGCACACGAGCCTTAAAGGTTCAGTGTTTAGAATTTAGTGACAACTAGTGGTGAAGTGTCATAATGCAGCTGAACACCCCTCACCTTTTATATTCTATTTTTGCTTGTGTGGTTTTCTTTCTGAATATTTTTGAGCACGGCTAGAAGGGAGCCTGTGACCCAAGAATTTGTATCTGCATGTAACTGTTGTGCACATGACAAATATTCTTAAAGATGGCTGATACATCAAAGGAACAAACCAAACTAGTGTCTTAATAATTTGTTCATCTAGTGAAACATCGGTAGAACAGACACAACTAAGTGGAGTATTTTTTTTATTCTTTTCCAACAGTTGTTACAGAAAATGGTTACAGAAAACATTTCATGCACTTTTTTTTTTGTTTGGATGTGGTAAACTGGAGCTCCCAGAGTGAATCCACACCCCTTCAGCAGAAGACACGTATATTCGTCCTCATTTAGAGCGATAGCATTTCTACCGTTTAAAGAATCTGCTCAAAGAGGAGAAGAATCTGGACATTCTGCCGGGTTTGTTGAACATGTGGCTTTCCATAGAGGCGGCGATTCTTTTCTCGACCTCTGGTTCTTTTCTATAAATGGAAAGCAGCAGCGTTTCCGGACAGTCCCACATCTTACACAGGTCCTTGAACACCGCCTTGTGGAGGACATTGATTATATCTGGGGACGTGTCTAAGTCAATGTCCTGGACTTCGGCCCATGTTTTTTCAAACAGGTATTGAGTGAGGTGTATTGATTCGTCACAGAACAAGTTCACTTTGGACTTTGCAAACACTCGAGTGACGAACTGGTCAATGACGAGATTGACATACATCTTTTTGCGGGGCTCTGCCCGTTCCGTTGCACTGTTGATCTCTGAGACCGGAGATCCTACGATGGGCTCAATCTCCATTAAAGCGGAGGTCACCCTCTTGGTGTAGTCACCGGCCTGTTTTGAGAACCACCAGTTCATCAATGGCAGGAAATTCATCACTCTCTCCTTTATGTCCGCGTACATCTTTCTGTGGGACTTAGGAACAGACACTTTCGTCACTTCAGCTGGACTCGCCACTAAAGGGTCAGTTGTGACGTACCTATAGAGGACATCGGTAAGGACGGGGGCGTTTGCAGGTGAAACTCTGTCCTTGGTCTCTGTCAGAAGCAGAGACTCCACACTATCCATCAGAGACTTGACTGACTCAATGCTCTGGACTTGGGTCTCCTTACTGAACTTCTTCCTGACTTGTGTCCCCATCTTGAGCATCGATGCTGTGGCCAAAAACTTTGCAAAAAGCTTCTTGATCCTCTTGCCCACTCCTTTCCAAAACTTCTTGTGGCTCTTTGAGGATTTGGAGCCTCTACTCGAATCAGATGATCTGACGCTCTCCTCTACTAATGATCTGATAGATTTCATCTGCAGCAGCTTTAAACTCCAGAGAAGATTCAGATATCAGCCCACTCAGGTCAGATTCTGACATTTCGTCCACAAGGGGCTCGATGATGTCGCTCACCTCCTTCCCGATGATTTCCTGGACGGCCTCACTTGTCCTATAGTCACTGCTGCGGACTGATGATTCTGAGGATGATGCTCTGTCACTGTCTGAAGAGGTTGAGGTTGTTTTACCCCGAGGAAGCTTGTTTAAAAGATCAAATGTCTTTTGACTACGCAGTCTTGGCTTGAACGAGCCCTCGATGTCACAAGCAGATTTCTTCAACACTTTGCAAAGACAACTGACCATTTTCTCGAGTTTGTTGGGTGTGGTCTGGTGACACTGTGGCGGTCCAGCGGATTCTGTGCTGGTGGAGTTGGAATGCAGGCTGGCGTTGACCCTCTCTGTCACCTCCTCTGCAAACAACTCTGTGAATTGATCCAAACTCTCAGAGCTGGTTGAGCTGCCCGGTGCTAAACTGTGGCAGTGCGTCTTCCAGACTGGACAAGACCTTTTTTACAGTCACGGACATGCCGTCATATCCAAGAGTCGTTAGCAGTTTGGAGGACACAGTCGATGTCATGTTCATCACAAGTTCTGCCAACAGAAACTTTGTGGCATTGTTCGGTGCCCCTAATTTTAACTGCCTCCACTCGTCCGCAGTAAGCTTGGTGAAGACATTGTCAATGTGCGGCCGAATAGCTTTTATCTTCATTTCAACGAAAATGCAGAAATCTGCATATAACAATACAATAATAGTAGAATAAAATAAAGATTTATTTAACAAACTGCTTCCAGTTCTGTTTTGTATGTGAAAGCAGCTAAACACTCATACGAGTGTTTCAGACATGCACTGGAATCCAGACATTTTCCTGAAATCTTTCCAAGGGGCTGTGTTTGAGAAAGCAAATGTACTCGTCTGTTGTTCCAGACATTTTCTGGAACTTTTCCTCCCAGACCCCAAGTTAGTCCTTGTGAAAATACAGCTGGAAAAGATAGCGGGTGAGCGTGTTGATGACGTCTGTAACAGGCGACAGACGTAAAATTGGAACAATATAAATATCCCAGGATTAAAATGAGGAACCATACATGTAGAAAACACAAACGAAGTTGTAAACTTGGAAAGAAAGACAAGATTCAAGAGCATTTAGCAATAGGGGCCAACTTCGGTGTCTATGGGCTCATAAAAAAAACACGTCATCCGTCATGTCCTGCCTCCTGCTGCTCTACGCAGAGCCACCGCTCACCTGGATATTTTCAATAATGTTCTGATTTTTATATATGAAAAGTAAACTCCAGAAACTGTCCAGACAGTTAAAAAATATATCATTAAAAAATAGAATGTCTGATTTGTCACATCATCTCTTTCTGTAGGGTCTGGAAACGTGAAGTGTTTTATAACTGGACTATATCAGCAAATTAAAACCAAAAAATCCCACAATTAGCATTTCGCTTGGCAGAATGATCCACAATAAATGGTTTGTATTTATATAGCGCTTTTTTAGTCTTGATGACAACTCAAAGCGCTTTACAGTTCAGTTTCACATTCCCCCGTTCACAGACACATTCATACAGTGCATCTATGGGCAGCACTTTTCATTCCATGAGGGGCAATCTGGGGTTCAGCATCTTGCCCAAGAACATATCGGCATGCAGATGGGGAAGACTGGGATCGAGCCGCCAACCTTCTGGTTAGAGGACGACCGTTTTACTCCCTCAGCCACAGACGTCCAAAAAGCACTGCATTCATTACTAGCCGAACAGAAGCCTTTTCTAATGACACCTACCTCATACTTGTCAAATATGAGAGAATATCCTATAGATGCGACAACAGACAGAGCCGAGTTTAGAAAATATTAAATCATCCATCATTGACAATATGTCAGGAGAGCAAATGTTAAATCTTGTCTTTTAATGCTATGAAAGGGACAATGTTGTAAATATCTAAAGACATTTTCACTCAACTGCAAATTTGGGTTTGAACTAATTGTGATGCACGTTACTTTATTTTAGAGAGGAAGCTGCAGCTAATAATTCATCATTGAAGTCGTCAGATGTTTCATACGATGATATTCAATCAACTGTTAATCATGTGACCAAAAAACACTGATTGATCCTATTTGAAAACTACTTTGGTTTTTTAAATTTTTTAAATGATTATTTTACAATCAGAATAATTAGATTTTCTGTCCAGTTAAAGTATATTTGAGATTTTCCAGTGAGTGACGGGTTCAAAGTGGTTATGTGACCATGGTTATATGTATATGATGTATTCATCATCAGGTTTAATAAATGTCAGTATTAATGTTGACTTTGTACATTTTGCCTCTTTTATTTTTCAAGTTTAACTTTAAGTTTCACGTCAGTTTGTTTCCGTACATTCACACAAATGTTTGGAGATAAAGTGTGGATGTAACCTCAGTAATATAAAAACCACCAGTCTGAATAATAGGTCTTTTTTATTAACAGACATCATGTAAATGTCGACAGTAACAAAATGTTGTAGTCCATTAAAAAAAAAAAAGTGGGTTGGACTGACAAGACTCCTCCCACAAAATAACTTAATGAGGGAGGGGGTAAAAGACGGGAGGTTGTGCTCAGATACTTAAATGTTGCCGATAGTCAGAACTTCCTCGTGGCATTTACTGGTCGAATGTTTAGATTGGTAGAAACCGGCGTACAGCAGCGTCGAGTCAAGGGAAGCGGAGTATCAGGCACATTTCACACGGTATTAAACGGGGGCATGTCACAAAGCAGGATCAGAGTTAGCCAAAAGCCTCCTACACACTCCGAGACGTCGCCTCGGAGACGGAACACCTGACTGCTAGTACACGTACGAAGCTAGAGAGAGAGAGAAAGGTTTTCTTTGTTCACTACCACACAAGCCACACACCTACAAAGTGTTTGAATAGCGTTATTACGTGAGCCGGCTAATTTAGAGATCCGTTTCATGGGACACCCCCAAAAACAGGCTGGTAGGCAACACAAGCAAACAGAACAGAAGCAGACACAGAAAGTGAAGCACCATCAGAAAATATGACAGTGGATTAAGAGAAAGAGAGAGAGGGGGGGTTATATACAGAAGGGGGCTGTCAGTGTGTGTGCCTTCGTCAACAATACAGGTCACCATGGTTACGTAGTTTTGGTTTTTTTTGCAAATCCAGCTGCTTAAAGAAGAATAAAGACAAAGGAGAGGTGTTGGAGCGGAGATGTTTCCAGAGACACGGCCTGAATCTGAAGGAACAGAGAGTGAAACTGAAAATATGTCGTCCTGCAGAAGTGACTGAACTCTGCTCCCGCTCTTTAACTTCACGTCCTTTGAGAGAGACACAGGTGACAGGGGAGGAGGGACATGAACAGTGTTACTGGACAGGAGCCTTAATACACTGTAGTGTGTGTAATGTGTAGACATATATATTCGTGTGTGTGTGTGTGAATGCGTCTCCTCTGTAATGTGTAGATATTTTGTTTTCACACGTCTCCCTTATGGCAGCAGCTGCATCTCAGGCCTCGCTCTCCCCGGCTGATGACGTGTTCTGCACCTCCTCCTCCAGGATGGGCACGATCAGGTTGTCCTTGGACATCAGGTCCAGCATGTGCTGTTGTAACAGCTCAGCTTAACACTGAGGGGGACAGAGCTTTAGAAATAAGAGTCTGAGACTCTGAAACAACCTGAGGAAATACAGCAGGCTGAGTCAGAAGCTTCCTTTAAATCCAAACTTCAAACGTGCTGTTATCGTACCACGATTTGATCTAATTCTAGTTTTTAAAGTGTGGTCATGATTACATTTCTGTCACCTGTAGTGTTTTTATACTTTTACTCTTTCATACGTGTGTTTTAATGTATTTTTACTTGTGTTTTTCATTTGTGAAGCACTTTGTAAGTTGGTTTTTATTCCATTGAAAAGATTCGTTAACTTTTCTGGAAACTTTGAAAAATGTGAATCTTACAACCTGTGCTGTTGTGAGCTGAATGTGACAGTTCCCAGAGCAACTATTCACTTTGAAATGTGATAACACAGATAAAAAACTCTCCAACAGCTCATCGTAGTGAAAAGCAGTAAATCCTGAAAGACCAACAACTTCTTCCTCAGACACAACCAGTTCCTCCCAGTCAGGACATGTCTGTGTCTCCTCCCTTCACAGGTGTGTCAGTGTAAGGACCAGTGAACAACAAGCTGTGAACTGTGGGAGATGAGTCACTGCAGGGAGTGAACGAGAGGGGGAGGAGCAGAGATCTGTATCTGTTCAGAGGAAGTGAAACTGTTCTACAGTCTCTGGCACCAGCTGAAATGGCGCAGCAAGAAAATCAACGGGACAGAGAAAGATTCTGCTGTTCGATCTGTCTGGATCTACTGAAGGATCCGGTGACTACTGTCTGTGGACACAGCTACTGTATGAGCTGTATTAACACCCACTGGGACAAAGAGGAGGAGAGAGGAAGCTACAGCTGCCCTCAGTGTAGACAGACCTTCACACCGAGGCCTGTCCTGGGGAAAACACCATGTTAGCTGATTTAGTGGAGGAGCTGAAGAAGACTGGACTCCAAGCTGCTCCTGCTGATCACTGCTATGCTGGACCTGAAGATGTGGCCTGTGATGTCTGCACTGGGAGAAAACTGAAAGCTCTCAAGTCCTGTTTGAATTGTTTGGCCTCTTATTGTGAAAAACACCTCCAGCGTCATCTTCAGTCAGCTCCATTGAAGAAGCACAAGCTGGTGGAGCCCTCGGAGAAGCTCCAGGAGAACATCTGCTCTCGTCACGATGAGGTGATGAAGATGTTCTGCCGCACTGATCAGCAGTGTATCTGTTATCTCTGCTCTGTGGATGAACATAAAGGCCACGACACAGTGTCAGCTGCAGCAGAAAGGACTGAGAGGCAGAGAGAGCTCGGGCTGAGGAGACAAACAATCCAGCAGAGAGTCCAGGACACAGAGAAAGACGTGAAGCTGCTTCAACAGGAGGAGGAGGCCGTCAATGGCTCTGCTGATAGAGCAGTGGAGGACAGTGAGAAGATCTTCACTGAGCTGATCCGTCTGCTGGAGAAAAGAAGCTCTGATGTGAAGCAGCAGATCAGATCCCAGCAGCAAACTGAAGTGAGTCGAGTCAGAGAGCTTCAGGAGAGACTGGAGCAGGAGATCACTGAGCTGAAGAGGAAAGACCATGAACTGAAGCAGCTCGCAGACACAGAGGATCACAACCAGTTTCTACACAACTACCCCTCACTGTCACCACTCAGTGAATCTACACACTCATCCAGCATCAGGATCCGTCCTCTGAGGAACTTTGAGGACGTGACAGCAGCTGTGTCACAGGTCAGAGGTCGACTACAGGACATTCTGAGTGAGACAGAGACAGAGATTTTACAGATTGTGTCTCAAGTGGATGTTTTACTGTCACAACCAGAGCCAGAGACCAGAGCTGACTTCTTAAGATATTTACAGGAAATCACACTGGATCCAAACACAGTAAACAAACATCTGTTATTATCTGAGGGAAACAGAAAAGTAACATGTATGAGTAAAGATCAGTCTTATTCTAATCACAGAGACAGATTCACTGATTGGTTTCAGGTCCTGAGTAGAGAGAGTCTGACTGGACGTTGTTACTGGGAGGTGGAGGTGAAGGTGGAGGTGTTCGGAGGAGTTGGTGTCGCAGTCACATACAAGAATATCAGCAGAGCAGGAAACTCAGATGAATGTGGATTTGGATACAATGATAAATCTTGGTCATTATATTGTGATGTAATCAGTTATTACTTTTATTACAACAACATCAAGACTCCAGTGTCAGGTCCTCTGTCCTCCAGAGTAGGAGTGTACCTGGATCACAGTGCAGGTGTTCTGTCCTTCTACAGAGTCTCTGACACCATGACTCTCCTCCACAGAGTCCAGACCACATTCACTCAGCCTCTCTATGCTGGAGTTAATGTTTATTCTGGATCCACAGCTGAGTTCTGTAAACTCAAATAGACTCGAGTCATTAAAAGCAGTGATTTAGATTCTGTGTGTAAATCTTTAACTTCTTCTGTCTCCATGTTTGTTGATCAAAGTTCGTCGTGGTGACGTTTCTGCTCCGCACAGAGATCAGCTGTCAATCAAACACTGACCTTCCTTTGTCACACATATTCAGTTCTCACTTTGTAAAGACAGAAATCTATAATTACACTGACATGAATGTGTTTGAAAGATCTAACGTTGCTGTTGTTTTCTGAATCAATGTAGAAATCAGGTTGTGTGATGTTTTAGAACCTGTATTGATCCTGATCCTCATCAATGAGATGATTATTTGTTCTTTTCTTTTCCACATGTGAGACGGAGGTGAAACAAACTGATTGTGTGTCCATGAAATCACTGAACAAGAGTCACTGAACAGACTTTACTGATGAAGTGATCAATGAACTCAGAGCGTCAACATGTCCAACAGATGTATAAAGCAGATGTATAAAAGCAATAAAAATGTAATGTGTGAAGAAGCTGAAAGTTGAAATAAAGAATAGATCCAGTCTGTTCTTTTGTCTTCATTCCAGGATCTCGTTCAAAGCTGATGGAGACAAAGTGAAACTCCTGTGAGAGAATAACTGAGGCAGTTTCCTCCTGAAACTCCACAAACCTCAGTTTTCATGTTCAGTCTCTGTCTTTGCAGCTTTTCTGCACTAAAACAGCTTCATCGCAGACAAATGAGCAAAGTTTTCTTCCACTCGCTGATTTTCAAAACCCAGATCTTGTTTGTGATCTCAGTGGATGAAGAGAGTTCGTCACACAGATTTAAAGAAGTGGAGAAATAATGGTTTGGTGAAGTTTCAGGGTGAAGACGTTGAGTTGAGTCCTGACACACAAGCCACATATTGGAGATATTGTGATGTTGTGGACTTGAGGTCGTTCCGTTTATCGTGCTGTTGATTTTCATGAGGATGAAACTTCACAACGGGTTTGTCGTGTTGCTTCAGTGTTTCACGTCGTCACCTCACGGACAGACGCTCCTGGGTCGTACAGTTTGAATCCAGACTTGATCAAAACTTCTTGACACCAAATTTGTCCGAGGTTTAACCCACAAAACAGACTTTGCTGCTTGAAGAGGTTTCGTAATTTCTGCAGAGTTAAAGCAGTAAACGGTAAAAACACTCAGGATCAGGTTCCTGACGACTGGGATCGATTCTTTGCTCCGTCACAGACAAACTTCATCAACTGTTTCAGAACAGAAAGAACTTTGGTGTCACTTGTATTATATAGAAACAGTTTGAGCAGTTTATCACTTTCTTTGATAGAAGCTGAACAGTTGTTGACATGGTTCCTTTGCTCTTTGTCATTGTTCTTCTTCAGAACTCCATTAACTTTGCTGTAAGTCTGTATCATCATGACGAAGCGTGTGAACCGGTGACACAGGAACGTCTCGTTCTGCACAGAGACAAACACACACACAGATCACAGCTATGAAACTGCATCCTGATTCTTCACCATTCTGCCTGGTTGACACTTTAAAGCTGCTTTCAAACATGCACTGAAATTTCCCCGACATTTTCCAGTAAGAAAAATGTAAGAAAGCACAAATGTCCAAGTGAGCTGCTGAGGACATTTCCCGAAACTTTTCCTGCCAGCCCCTAGAAAACTGTCAAGAGTGAGTCCATGTGAGAATACAGCAGGAAAACAGCTGCTGGCAAGTGGGCGTGTTGCTTACGTTATTAACACATGACAGATTGAAACTGGAAGAACACAAACATCTCAGGATGAAGAAGAGGAGCCTAACACGTAGAAGACGAAGACGTCAACGTGGAAACACGAGGTTCCAGAGCTTTTGGTGATGAGGGCCGACGCCGGTGTGGATGAGCTGTAAACAACAACACTGATCTTTCCACAGCAGAGTTTATACGTCATGTCCGGCCTCCTGCTGCTCTACAGGCTCCGCCCCTCGCCTGGATGTTCCCACATGTTCCTGTTGTTGTGAACGAGTCGGACCCGACAACCTGCTGCTGCTGCTTCACAGGCAAAAGACAAACTGTGTCTGGACCAAATTTTTCGGACATTTTCCAGAAACATGCGTGGGTGTGTGCAACATATTTGGTGGTGGAGCTTATCAATTCCCGTTCTAGTCTTTACCCTGAGGCCTGTTTAAAATAAGGTTTTGCTACCATCTATAAATAAAGTAATTTCTATTTTACCATGTCTTTATTTGTACACGTTTATATCAGGGCTCTCATGCTATAAAAAAAAAGTTTTTCCTTTGGCTTAGGTGCAGCACACGAGCCTTAAAGGTTCAGTGTTTAGAATTTAGTGACAACTAGTGGTGAAGTGTCATAATGCAGCTGAACACCCCTCACCTTTTATATTCTATTTTTGCTTGTGTGGTTTTCTTTCTGAATATTTTGAGCACGGCTAGAAGGAGCCTGTGACCCAAGAATTTGTATCTGCATGTAACTGTTGTGCACATGACAAATATTCTTAAAGATGGCTGATACATCAAAGGAACAAACCAAACTAGTGTCTTAATAATTTGTTCATCTAGTGAAACATCGGTAGAACAGACACAACTAAGTGGAGTATTTTTTTTATTCTTTTCCAACAGTTGTTACAGAAAATGGTTACAGAAAACATTTCATGCACTTTTTTTTTTGTTTGGATGTGGTAAACTGGAGCTCCCAGAGTGAATCCACACCCCTTCAGCAGAAGACACGTATATTCGTCCTCATTTAGAGCGATAGCATTTCTACCGTTTAAAGAATCTGCTCAAAGAGGAGACGAATCTGGACATTCTGCCGGGTTTGTTGGACATGTGGCTTTCCATAGAGGCGGCGATTCTTTTCTCGACCTCTGGTTCTTTTCGGTAAATGGAAAGCAGCAGCGTTTCCGGACAGTCCCACATCTTACACAGGTCCTTGAACACCGCCTTGTGGAGGACATTGATTATATCTGGGGACGTGTCTAAGTCAATGTCCTGGACTTCGGCCCATGTTTTTTCAAACAGGTATTGAGTGAGGTGTATTGATTCGTCACAGAACAAGTTCACTTTGGACTTTGCAAACACTCGAGTGACGAACTGGTCAATGACGAGATTGACATACATCTTTTTGCGGGGCTCTGCCCGTTCCGTTGCACTGTTGATCTCTGAGACCGGAGATCCTACGATGGGCTCAATCTCCATTAAAGCGGAGGTCACCCTCTTGGTGTAGTCACCGGCCTGTTTTGAGAACCACCAGTTCATCAATGGCAGGAAATTCATCACTCTCTCCTTTATGTCCGCGTACATCTTTCTGTGGGACTTAGGAACAGACACTTTCGTCACTTCAGCTGGACTCGCCACTAAAGGGTCAGTTGTGACGTACCTATAGAGGACATCGGTAAGGACGGGGGCGTTTGCAGGTGAAACTCTGTCCTTGGTCTCTGTCAGAAGCAGAGACTCCACACTATCCATCAGAGACTTGACTGACTCACTGCTCTGGACTTGGGTCTCCTTACTGAACTTCTTCCTGACTTGTGTCCCCATCTTGAGCATCGATGCTGTGGCAAGAAACTTTGCAAAAAGCTTCTTGATCCTCTTGCCCACTCCTTTCCAAAACTTCTTGTGGCTCTTTGAGGATTTGGAGCCTCTACTCGAATCAGATGATCTGACGCTCTCCTCTTCACTAATGATCTGATAGATTTCATCTGCAGCAGCTTTAAACTCCAGAGAAGATTCAGATATCAGCCCACTCAGGTCAGATTCTGACATTTCGTCCACAAGGGGCTCGATGATGTCGCTCACCTCCTTCCCGATGATTTCCTGGACGGCCTCACTTGTCCTATAGTCACTGCTGCGGACTGATGATTCTGAGGATGATCGTCTGTCAGAGCGAGAACTGCTTGATGAAGAGTCAGTGCTTGAAGAAGTTGGTTTCCCCCTAGGGAACTCGTTTATCAGCTCAAATGTCTTTTGACTGCGTAGTTTCGGCTTGAACGAGCCCTCGATGTCGCCGGCAGATTTCTTCAACACCTTGCAAACACAATTGACCATTTTCTCAAGTTTGTTGGCTGTGGTCTGGTGACACTGTGGCAGTCCGGTGGAGCGTCCGCTGGTGGAGCGTCCGCTGGTGGAGCGTCCGCTGGTGGAGCGTCCGCTGGTGGAGCGTCCGCTGGTGGAGCGCTCAGACCGGCGGGAATTGACCCTCTCTGTTATCTCCTCTACGACCAACTCAGTGAGTTGATCCAAACTCACAGACTTTTTTAAGCTGCCCGGTGCTAAACTCTGACGGAGAGCGTCTCCCAGACTGGACTGGATACTCTCCGCAGTAAAGGGAAAGTCGTTGTGTCCATGTGCTGTGATCAGGTCTGAGGACACAGACAAAGTCATGTTCAGAAAAAGTTCTGCCAACAGAAACCTTGTGACGTTGTCTGGTGTTTCTGATTTTAACAGTTCCCACTGCTCCGCAGTCAACTTGCTATAAAGATCCTCAATCTGCATGCGAATAGTTTCAACTGTCATGCTGGGAATCTCCAATGCATCAGATGTATCCATGGTGAATGTCTGTACTGCAGTCTCCTCCATATCTGGGTTCAGGTCTATTCGATCCGTTTCTTTCCACTTAGCGCTGCTGACCAGGTAGTACAAAACGCCCTTGATATGGGACATGAAGGGTATCTTCTTCCAACCATGAGTCATATAGACACATCAAACACAAAAAGATTGTGACTCTAATAGAAAGCCCGGCCTCTTGTTCAAAGGCATTGTTATTTTAAGGGCGTTTTCAGTCATGAATTGCGGAGGATGTCCGAGCCTCTTCTTCTTCTCTGTTTGGTTTATTGGCGGGTAGCAACCAACGTCAAGGTGCATTACCGCCTTCCACTGTGTGTTGAACCCCCCCGCACAAAATATTTAATAGAAGAAGCAATACGTAACCCC
>NC_061485.1:184148-229090 GCF_022539355.2 Hippoglossus stenolepis
TTTTCTAACCCTAACCCTAACCCTAACCCTAACCCTAACCCTAACCCTAACCCTAATTAACCAAACCTAACCCTAAACAATCTATCCTAATCCTAACCCTGAATCCTAACCCTAACCAGTTTGAATCCAATGAACCTAAACCAATATCCTAAAAACCTAACCCTAACCAATGGACCCTAAACCTAACCAATCGACCCAAAACCTAAACCTAACCCATTAAGACTCAAAACATAACTTGAAACCATGAATCCTAACCCTAACCAATTAAAATCTGAATACCTTTAAAACCTAAACCTAACCAATCGACCCAAACCTAAACCTAACCCATTAAGACTCAAAACATAACCCGAAACCATGAATCCTAACCCTAAACCAATTTAAATCTGAATATCTTAAAATACCTTTAAACCTAAACCTAACCAATCGACCCTAAAGCCTAACCAATCGACCCTAAACCTAACCAATAGACCTCAAATCTAAAACTAACCCATGGAACATCAAAACATAAAATCCTAAATACCTGAACCTTTTAAATAAACAAACCATATCCTAAACCTAACCAATCTTTTAAAAGAATTAAACGTTCACTTCAAGCTCTAAAACCTGAAATAGGAGATCTTAACAAAAAAGGAAAAACCTTGAATCTGTTCTTAAAAAGAATCTTAGAATTACATTATATAAATTACTGTGACACACCCTGGGGCTTGATCAACCCTGGCGGGGCCTTCCTTGGGAGAGGGTGTCTAGTGATGATGGCCGAAACACCCGATGATCCCGAGGTCCACTACTGATGATGTGTCACCTAAAATAGAAATAGAATAAAATTAGATTTCAATAAATAGTCCAAACAACTGTACAAAAAAACAAATCCAAACAACAATAAAAAACAAAACTGCCATTAGACTTCAATATAGGACAGACCAAAATAGAAAACCAAGGCATGCCAAAAAATCCTTAGATACTTTGAAAAAACAATACAATATTACCAAAAGATACCAAAAACCAAACTAACTTTTTTAAAAAATAATAAATAAACTAAATATACAAAAACAAGACTAATAAACAAAGCATCTCAAACCAGTAACTTACCACAAACCAAATGAAAATCGAACAAATCAATTAAAATTAAACCAGAATGAGACAAATGCTATTAAAAGTATAAAGGATAAACCCGTTCTTAAACCGATTTACATACCCCTATCAAAACGATTGTCTCTCCTGTTTTTCTAAACAGAAAGGAAACATACCAAAAACCAAACTAACCTTTTTTAAAAAAAAAATAATAATAAATAAACTAAATATACAAAAACAAGACTAATAACCAAAGCATCTCAAACCAGTAACTCACCACAAACCAAATGAAAATCGAACAAATCAATTAAAATTAAACCAGAATGAAACAAATGCTATTAAAAGTATAAAGGATAAACCGTTCTTAAATCAAAACCCAAACCACAGTTAAAAGCCAATCCGGCAAGGGGATATGTAAGAATGGAGAGTAGTCGATGACGTGCGTGGGCCAGTGCATTGCCTTTGGCTCCTAGTTCAAACTGCCCAGTCGTCGGACGAAGCAGGGGAGTCATCGAGATATTTTTCTAAACCAACCTATCCTTAACCCTAACCCTAACCCTTTCTCCAAAACCAACAGAAGGATGAAACCGTGTCCCAACCCCGACTGGGCACTGAGCAGAGTGAGTATGACTCAGTTATTTATCCAACTCCACCTACTGAAGAGAACCAGAATTTAAAGGATGTCATCCCAGAGTCTCCACTAGGGCTGAAACTCAGAGCCAGAGCCAGAGGCCTCAACATGACCTTAATTCTAATCTTAACCATTATCCTAACCTTAATCAATACCTTAACTCTAAACCTAACCAGTTAATTCTCGCCTAAACCTAACCAGTTAACCCCATGCCTAAACCTAACCTTTTAATCCTTTATATTAATCTTAACTCAATCCAAACCCAAACCATTTTATCCTTAATATTAATTCTAATACTAACCAGTTGATCCTTAACAAAACCGTGAATCCTTTTCTAAATTATCTTAGAATTAGATTATAATAAAACTTAGTTGGACACACCCTGGGGCTTGATCAACCCTGGCGGGGCCTTCCTCGGGAGAGGTGTCTAGTGATGATGGCGAAACACCCGATGATCCTGAGGTCCACTACTGATGATGTGTTCCATAATGTAAAATTAGGAAATTAAAATAGTATCTATAGAAATAATAGTCCAACCAACTCCGTCAAAATTAAACAACCAATAATTCAAACAATGGAATGAGAATCAATAAATCATGAAATATCAATACAGAAAACAAAAACAGAAAGCACTTACAATGAAAGATTTAAAATATCAACAAAACTTAAACCAGTTTTTAAAGGAACAATATCCCAAACAAAATAACGTTCATATTAAAACCAACTCATATCAAAAGCCATTTCAGGCAAAGGGGATAGGTGAGAATGGAGAGTAGTCGATGGCGGCGTGGGCCAGTGCATTGCCTTTGACTCCTAGTTCAAACTGCCCAGTCGTCGGACGAAGCAGGGGAGTCATCGAGATATTTTTCTAAACCTAACCCAGCCAGAGCCATCGGACGAACGGCTCTCTTTGAAAACCGATTTGCCTACCCCTTCCAAAACGTTTGCTCTCTGCAGCCAAAGAATCAAGACAAGGACGTGAACTGATGGGCGACACAAAGGAGAAAGAACCAGTCCAAGGACCCCAAATCCACAAACCAAACCCAGTCTAACTGACAACAGCACTTCTAAACCACAAGAAAAGCCGGGAGCAAAGATCAGAACCAGCAGATTGTATTCACAGCAGGAGGCAGAACAAACCCAGATCTGAGCTCTGCCCTCAAACCTGAAAAAAGATGGAAAATCATCTTCTAGAATATCAGACACTATCCAGACTTACCTGAGGTCAACCTTTAAAAACTAATCCTAGAGGAAATCACAAAATAATTACAATGATTATATTGAAAACTCTTACAATTATATAAATAAATATTACTATAAATATCCCAACTCATATATAAAGTATTTAATATATAAAAAATCCCTCTTCTCTCCTCTTTCCCTCACTTCAGTGAGGGAGTAAAGGGGGAGACAGAGTCCACAGCCCGTCCAGCGGGGAGGGTTGACCCGTACAGGTCTCTCCCTGACTCTGTTTCCTCATTATGTTATCACAGAAAATTAAGAATATATCAGTTTTATCATTTTTAACAGCTAAATTTAATTAACAGATAATTTCAGTGGAATAATTAACCAATAAATTGATTATTTAGTAAGGATGGACCCTACTTAATCTACTCTAACATTTGGATTAAATTCTTATGATAATAAATAATTTTACAGACATTACAAAGGTGTTTTAACTTAATAAAGAGGCCGTGTCTACTGATTGGTCCATTACTCCTAAAGGATGATGGGATTGGTTTATAAAACAAGTCTAGTCAAATTACTCTCCTCTTATCTGCAAAATAAATCCAAAACGATCAGAAAAATATCACCCAGAGGAATTTCTCTAATTTAAGATTTTTAATTATTTAATTATTTATTTATATATTAATTGAATGATTGAGTACCAATTTATATTAGTTTGTCAGACAAACACTACCCTACTGGCACACTAAGGAAGAGATAATAATTAAAACCACTCCGAACTGAATAAATAGAAACTTAATGTACTTCACAGACAAATCCAAGGAGACTATTAACCAATTGGATAAATAATTCATATAGATGGGTCCTACCTAATTCACTCTAATAGTTTGACTTGTTTTAGGTCACAATTATTCAATTTAAACAAGTTTGACATGTTTCTCATAGACTCTTTACCAGGTGACACACTTCTCCTGCAATGCATTATGGGATTTTTTCTTAACATCACTTTTCTTAAAATATCTTTGCATATAAGCCACCCAAACTTAAAATTATAGGATATTTACCATCCTAAGAAGAGGGAGTTCTCTTTATTAAGATCCTTTTATAATATAAAATTCCAAACTCAGCAAAAACCATGAGTAAGGAGTGTACACACAGACTACACCTGCCCCACAGAGAATCAGATCTTTAGATCAATCCATGGAGAAATCCAAGATGAGTCTGTTGTAACAATACTAAAGCATGTCTTGCGGTGTAAGTGACACAGAGCATTGCTCAGAAGTTTCCTGAGTGATATGGTGGTGTGCATCAGGAACGAACTTTTGAGGGAGCTCCATCATTCCCAGTGGAGGACTTTTTGAGCTTTGAGGTTGGAGCTTCACGGCGTGTGGCCTTTCTCCAAAACCAACAGAAGGATGAAACCGATGTTCCAACCCCGACTGGGCACTGAGCAGAGTGAGTATGACTCAGTTATATTTCCAACTCCACCTACTGAAGAGAACCAGAATTTAAAGGATGTCATCCCCAGAGTCTCCACTAGGGGCTGAAACTCAGAGCCAGAGCCAGAGGCCTCAACATGACCTTAATTCTAATCTTAACCATTATCCTAACCTTAATCAATACCTTAACTCTAAACCTAACCAGTTAATTCTACGCCTAAACCAACCAGTTAATTCTATGCCTAAACCTAACCAGTTAACCCCATGCCTAAACCTAACCTTTAATCCTTTATATTAATCTTAACTCTAATCCAAACCCAAACCATTTTATCTTAATATTAATTCTAATACTAACCAGTTGATCCTTAACAAAACCGTGAATCCTTTTCTAAATTATCTTAGAATTAGATTATAATAAAACTTAGTTGGACACACCCTGGGGCTTGATCAACCCTGGCGGGCCTTCCTCGGGAGAGGGTGTCTAGTGATGATGGCGAAACACCCGATGATCCTGAGGTCCACTACTGATGATGTGTTCCATAATGTAAAATTAGGAAATTAAAATAGTATCTATAGAAATAATAGTCCAACCAACTCCGTCAAAATCAAACAACCAATAATTCAAACAATGGAATGAGAAGCAATAAATCATGAAATATCAATACAGAAAACAAAAACAGAAAGCACTTACAATGAAAAATTTAAAATATCAACAAACTTAAACCAGTTTTTTTAAAGGAACAATATCCCAAAACAAAATAACGTTCATATTAAAAACCAACTCATATCAAAGCCATTTCAGGCAAAGGGGATAGGTGAGAATGGAGAGTACTCGATGATCGTGGGCCAGTGCATTGCCTTTGACTCCCTAGTTCAAACTGCCCAGTCGTCGGACGAAGCAGGGAAGTCATCGAGATATTTTTCTAACCCTAACCCTAACCTCTCCCCTAACCCTAACCCCTACCCTAACCCTAACCCTAACCCTAAGCAGGGGGAGTCATCGAGATATTTTTTCTAACCCTAACCCTAACCCTAACCCCTCGGAGCAGACAGTCATGTGGAGATATTTTCTAACCCTAATTCCAAAAAGATATCCAGTGATAACGATTAACCGTTTGTAAGCGCAGCTTTAAAGAGTGTTGGTGAGTATCTGGGTATCGACATGAGGCAACATTGTGCCTACCATCCTGCTAGTGGAGGGGCGTGGAAAAGAAAATGGTACATTAAAAAAAAACTGGTAAAATGCTGTGAGGAAACAGGGCTGACCTGGACAAAAGCTTTGCCGATTGTTTTGATGTATATGAGGGCTAGGGTAAGAAGTAACAATGGTTTGACCCCTTATGAGATTCTCTTTGCACGGCCAATGGAGACAGGAATTGGTCCTGTTAAGAGGCAGCTTCCCCAGACCAGTCAATGTGAAAATGAAATGTTGCGATATTGTATAAATCTGTCCTCTGTACTCTTTGAAATCAGGTGAAGGACGCCCTACCAAAATCCATAGACGGGGAACTGCATGATCTAAAACCAGGAGACTGGATTGTGGTGAAGGACCTGAGGAGGAAAAACTGGAGAGCACAGTCGGGTGGGCGCCCTATCAAGTTCTTCTCACCACACAGACAGCAGTGAAGGTCACAAGAGGGCAACCTGGATACATGCAAGCCATTGCAGGAGGATACCCCTGAGCCAGGAGTGGATTCTTCAGGACAGAACGTGCGTTGATGTCAGCGAGTGTGCCTTCAGCCTTCGATTGTTTCGTGCCTGCAAGTAAGCAGGGTGTGGAAACCTTTAAAGCCACACGTCTCTAAACTCAAAGAGAGTCGACACACTGATTAAGGGGTTGGCAAGGAAGACACTGCTGATATTCAATGGCGCCGATGGACGAACAGCGGCATCTGATGGGACGGCTGGTGTGCGGTTGGAAGAAAGGGAAGTGCTCCCTGTTCTTGCTGACTGTCATCTTCGTCCTGCCACTGCTGCTGTGGCAAGTGAAGCCTTGGCAGGGAAAACAAGACCAAAACAACTCAAGCATAACAGAAATAACAAAAAGAGAACTTTTGTTTCACCTCTCTGATGAACAGTTAAAGCCTGAAAATAATGCATGGTATGCAGCCATGAAGGTAACTGCTAGGAAGATCACTAATGAGAGCTGTTATGTCTGTGCAAACTCCCTCATGGTGTGGCTACTACTCCCACTAAAGACCATCCCACTAAACACCTCAGAGACATTAGAGGAATGATAGCTTTCACTCAGGGTGTTTCAATAAAAATAGGAATGTGCGAGACATGAATAATAACCTTAAACTACTGAATATCAGTGTAGTTAATTATGGGAGCTCCACAGTCCGGTTCTGGAATATGTCTTTGGTGGCAGATCAGGAAATTTCACCAACCTGTGATGACGATAAACCCCACCGGACAGTTAGGTACTGTTTGTTTCACTAGACAATGTGTTATGGCGGAGGATCACTATCTAGGAACTTCACCATGCAAGCAAAAAGTTATAGCTACCTGTGGAATGATATGGGATCGAGGGCAACAGATACATGCAGTATAATGTGCCATATGTTGTCTGTTAAATTTAACTAATACCATCAGTTTACATAGACCAGGTTATGAAAATCCGGTTGTTAGAATGCCTTCTAGTGATGGGTATGGGTCTTTAAGGAACATGTGTATGTGTGTGGGAAATATGTTTACCAGTCACTCCGGCGAGGTGGTGTGGGACTTGTTATTTTGCCAAACTAGTGCCCTCTGTTACCTTGTTCCCTAACCTCACCCACTTCCATACAGATTATACTCACTATTATGTGCCATCCAGACATAAGCGTTCCACGGTAAGAGTGTCTCCAGAGGAGAAAGGATTCGGAGGGCTCTTCCCCTGGTGGGGAACTGTGAACAATGCACACAGGATAGATGAGATTGCTCTGGAACTGGAAAATTTAACAGCTTTAGTGGGTGAGGGTTTTTTATCTCTTTCTCCCAGTATTCAGGGCCTCAGAAATGTGGCTCTGCAGAATAGGATGGCTTTGTTGGCCTGTTTTATTGTCCCTTGTGTTAAGACTATGGTTACTTCCTTAATCAAGTCTATGATTGGACAATATGTTCAACTCCCTGAATCTAATTTATCCTGGACTCTTCCCTTCCAGGATGATGAAATGTTATAAAGATGTTCACAGGATGTTGAGCCTTTTAGGCTCAAAGGGGGGATTGTATTGGCTGTTTTTACATTTGTGTAATGATTAATAGATGAAACAGACATGTATGTAGAAAGATGAATGAACAGATGTGGTTCTCGTGGGTTAACTTAACTTTACAAGTGTTGCTTAAGGTAATAGATATTTATGGCTTCCTCCCTTTGTGTGACACCTGACAAAATGGTCACTGCAGGGGTTTGAGTGGAGGGGTGCAGGGATTTCTTACGTGTATACAGGACGGGGGTCTTTTGTGTTGTAAACGAAGATAAGGGATCTCTGGGACAGATGGTACATGAAAGGAGTCACTCCAGAGGGCTGAGACAGAGATGGAGACAGGATGTCTACACACCCTGATCATAGATCAAAGAAGCTGATTGATAACCTTTTGCTCCTCTTAGGGAGGGGCTTGTAGTGTATAAAGATGTTCATTCTCCTCTAAGTCTTTGCTCATTGTATAATGTCCTTCTGGTGATTTGTACTCTGAGTCCACCTGCAGGTGCGAATTAAACTTACCAAAAGACAACTGTATGATTTGTGCTTGACTTTACAGAAATTCCCATGACAATTGCTTTCAGTTTTCTCCCAGTGCAGAAATCACAGGCCACATCTTCAGGTCCAGCATAGCAGTGATCAGCAGGAGCAGCTTGGAGTCCAGTCTTCTTCAGCTCCTCCAGTGAATCAGCTAACATGGTGTTTTTCACCAGGACAGGCCTCGGTGTGAAGGTCTGTCTACACTGAGGGCAGCTGTAGCTTCCTGTCTCCTCCTCTTTGTCCCAGTGGGTGTTAATACAGCTCAGACAGTAGCTGTGTCCACAGCCAGTAGTCACCGGATCCTTCAGTAGATCCAGACAGATCGAACAGCAGAATCTTTCTCTGTCCAGTTGATTTTCTTGCTGCGCCATTTCAGCTGGTGCCAGAGACTGTAGAACAGTTTCACTTTCTCTGAACAGAACCAGATCTCTAATCCTCCCTCTCTCCTTCACTTCCTCTTTTTACCACATTTAACACACTATTGAAAAGAGCAACAGTATGGTCTTACCTCTCCAGTATGGTCTTACCAGTATGGTCTTACCTCTCCTCACCAGTGTTGCCTCACCAGTGTTGCCACACTGTCTGAGAGCAACTAAAGCTAACCCTAACCCCCATATGCATGCTCTTGGTGTCTATGGATAAGGGAGAGCTCAAAGACTGTATTCCAAGTATCAGTTACAGTGTGACTGATACTGTGCCTGAGTAAACTGTGATAAACCAAAGGAGAAATATACATTTTTATCCTTAAATGACTTTAAATAACTAAACTTTACATAAGATGGTGAATAACTCCATGATAACAATGATGCACAGAGATGCCACTGCTCATGTAGCAATATTTTGACCACAACTGTAATTAAAGTAGATGAAAATACCTCAAAGTAACAAAGTTTTAGCAACGGTAGGACCAGACACACTCTCCATATAAATGTATTCTCTCTAGGCCGAATAAATGTATTCAGTGTTTTTGTGTTACAAGACAGCAAAGAGAGACTCACAAAACTTTACTTTCCAATTGCATATGAACCATTTACAGTTTTATTTACCATCATAAGTTCACTCTGGCCCAAATGTTTTCCTTATGAGAGGATCATAGGCATTCTCCAATGACTCATTTAAAATTGACCTATTGTTACTCCTTCAAAATACAAAATATTTTGTATGAGTTATGAACTTCTATGGTGTAAAGCATCAGTGCATATACTAGACAAATGACGACTGCCTTTGCAAATCAGTGGCAGTTTCTGTTGCCACTGGAAGTGCCTCTACGAGCTCCCGCATGCCACGATTTGAGCTTGTTATTATTGTTTCATGGTCACAGGACCTGATGCAGGCTGGTTGTGTTTGAGAGCAGGAAGAAGTTGACGTTTTTTCAGGCTTTACTGCATTTCACGGAGGCCTGTTCATACCTGTTGTTAAGAGGAGCATTTAGTAAGAGGCAGAGTATGTTATCCTACATTCACAACATAGAGTAACAATTAAAGTCAATTCAAATAGATGCATTCAATAATAATAAATCATATCTTTATTTATAAAGCACATCTCAAAACAAAGTGCACAAAATGCTTCACAAATAAAGAAAAACTTCCTGGGTCTCCTGTGTCTGATTTAAATAACAAATTTAAATATAAACAAAACAATTAAGGAAAGAAATTAAAATCCTTAATGATAAATTAAAATCAAACAAATGAAAAACAAAACAATCTTCCATATGTTCATCATATTATCCAATAGATCTAAAGAGATTACATGTGTAATATTCTGACATCTTCACCCAACGTTGTTGTTACGGGCCTCGACTGCTTTAAAGATGTTGGGGGGGGGGGCAGTGTTGTTTATTTCTCCACACCAGGTGTTTACTCCTGGAGCACCGCCCTGCACCACCCACAGGCCAAGACAGTGATCCACGTTCCACTGGCTCCTCCTCCAATTTCGTCAGCGACCTATCCGGCTCTCTAGTCTTCGTGACCGAAGGAATAAAAGGAATCCTGTTTGATGTTGAGGGGGCGGCTGAGATTTTATGTGATCAGTCCGCCTCGTGCCACTTGCTGTATTATATTGACTTGTATATGAGGGTTCTCTGAGTGGCCGTAGTTTAGTTTGTTATATTCTTATTTCATTGTGCACTCCACACAGTTTCCCTTTGTTAGTTCACTAGTCTTTATGGTTGATGTTCTGACTGTATTTTTGGTTATGTGAAGTTTAGTTTGGGTAGCGGCTAGACCGTGTTATTTTGTTTTTGTGTGACACCATGAGTCAGGAGAGTAGGACCAGGATTTAGGAAGAGGGCTTGTCTTTTGTTTATTTTATGTTTTGGCATCACCCTCCGCCCCTAAACCTTTGTGTAACTTGTTTGTTCTTTGATTCCTTTGTTAATGCAATTCATTTGGAGCATTTTTTCAATAAAAGGCTGCTTTGCCAGATTC
Organism: Hippoglossus stenolepis; assembly: GCF_022539355.2. NCBI lineage: Eukaryota > Metazoa > Chordata > Actinopteri > Pleuronectiformes > Pleuronectidae > Hippoglossus > Hippoglossus stenolepis. The sequence goes on from NC_061485.1 coordinate 194,629, forward strand.
TACCGGCGCTGTGTTACTTCCCTTCCTCCTAGCTCTAATCTGGGTTGTAACAGTTGTCCTCTAACACCCACAGGTGGATTAATACATATTGATTTATCTTCACTTCAGGATCTGTGTGGGTGGAGGTGGAGCACGTGGAACATGGTGACCAGCAAACACTCAGACACACCGTAACTGGACGTTTCCTAACACTCCTTGTTTATTGCTATGATACGCTCCAACATTAAAGCCATGTTTTGGCCTGTGCTTGAATAACGGCTTTTTTATCAGCGATTTCCTCCTTATAAATCTCTACCATTCTTCTCAAGTGTATTCCCTCTAATATCTCTGGAAAATTTACCTCATTCTCCTTCACCTTCATCTTCTTACGCAAATCAATTTCATTGTGGAGGCAGGTGGTAAGGTCCTTAATTACACTTTGCAGGATTCCCCTCTCTTCATTTTGTACTCTGTATTTTTCTGCCATACAATCAAATTATAGTTTAAGCTGCTTTAAGTTGTTGCTCATCGCTGCATATAAGGCAGGATCATTTTTGGGCAGCGGGGTAAGGTCCCAGGTTTTTTGAAGCATGCTGTAGTTTCTTGCCATCTTGCTGAAGAATTACACCACAAGAAATTGTGCTTCTGTTTCTGGGTGGTTTTCTCAGTGAAATGGGAACCTAACCCTTTTTTTTCTTCTGGCTTGCTTCATTTATTGGTGAGTGGCAACCAACGTCAAGGTGCATTACTGCCATCTATTCAGATCCACACTTTGGATTCCAGCTGCCGTTAAACCTCAAAGAAGAATAAACCGAACAAATAACAGACGTCTCCGTACTTAACAGGAAATGATGTGACCGTAGCAGCGGAAGTTGGTCTTCTTGGTGGTCAAAGTACTATTTATTAGGGGAAGAATTTCTTTAGGTAACTTTGTAGGAATGGGATCTAAGTTACAAGTTGCAGGTTTAGACGATGAGATTATTGAGGTCAGCTGATCAAGGGTGATCAGAGAGAAGCTGTCTAAATAAATAACAGGATTCTCAGCTGTTCCAGGAGATGAAAATTCATCACAGTGAGATCTTTTTCTTTTTAGTAAACAGCACATAACATAACATTTTATCCAAAGCGGTACAAAGAGGGTTCAGTTTTTAATACGGTGGTGGCTCGAATCCCAGCCCATGCCAAAGTGTCCCTGGGCAAGATGCTAAACCCCCAAAGGCCCCTAATTTATACCGTACATTTATGGATATACAGAGCAGAAAACAAACCTGAATTCTCAGAATAAAAAAATAAGATAGGTCATGTGTGTCAGTGAAGCCTTCAGCCAAAGAGTTGTGATGTCACAGAGGTGGACCCAAGGTGCTGCAGTTAGAGAGCATCTGTCCAGCTCGCTCCCGCCATGTGTTAAGGTCATGGGACTTGGTGACATTTTGCAGCGCTGAAAGAAGGTGGACAAAAATTCTAACCATCAAGCATTGTGTTAAGAGCAGCATGCATCACATTAGGTCAGCGCTGCACAGGGCCGCATCAAGTCGAACGCACCTGATGAGTAACAACAATGGACCTCATTTACTAACATGTGCACAGAAATGTTCTTACGCAGACAAGAAGTGCGTACAGTCACCGCCGGATTCATGACACGTGCGCACCAGGCGATTTTGTTCTCACCACCATGCGTATGTTTGTGAATCAGAACCATTCTAAATCGACAGGCTCGTTTCCACTCTCTGCAATTAGCATACTGCCACGCCTCTATTTGTCCATATAAGGACATCCGTCTGTCATGAAGAGGGCGCTGTGCTAAACAGTTGAAGTTATAAAAGACGCCTGGGCTGTAATAACTGAGGCGGTGAATGCTGTGTCCTGCACAGAGCTGAGCACTGGAGCTGTGGACATGTCTCTTAGATGCACCACGACGTGGACTCTGCTGAATAATTATATCATCTCAGGATCAGGATCAGACACATGAAGGTTCGGTCGTCCTCTGTCTCTGTCAAAGTCTGTTTCCTCCTCACCCCCCCTCTGACCTGCGCTCACTTTACACTTTAACAATAATAACCGATCACAAGTTATTAGGACACGTTCAGGACTGATGTCCACTTTGTGTTGGTTTGATTCTCTACAGTTTATGAAACACAAGTTTAACCTGCTACACAACACGAGACGTGACGCACACAGTCAGGACATCAGGGTTAAAGTGACGGAATGATCGGGAGTCAAAATCCGACATTATCGATTAATAACTGAATACATGTGATTATCAGTTCGTCTGAAGAGGGACAGAAACGAGCACACACACACACACACACACACACCTGCAGACAGAGGAGTTCCTCCTGCAGATTATGACGCAAGTGTTTTAACTTCATTGTTGCATAAGAAGCGACGCCCCATTTATCCAGAAACATAAATATGAATTCAGCAGGATTAAAACGAGGTAATTTACACAATGTTTTAAGCCTAAAAGTCCAGCAGCTTGCGGACTTTGCATTTCCGATGGTCCCTGAACGCATCTCGACGGAAGGTATCAGAGATCTTGAGGCTTTAAAACAGTGTAAATGACCTCGTTTCGATTCTACTGACTCGGGAGATGTATGGAGGCATGTTACTTTTTTCTGTAGTTTTATTATGTCTCCACTGACTTACAATTGTATTGGATTCTGCTCTGACAGTGTTTTGTGGACTCAAGAACCCCCCCCCCCCTTTAAGTCAGTGCTGTGCAGTGAAACATTTCACTTCATGTTTCACTGACGTGTCACAGGTTACCTGAGTGACTCCAGTTCTTCAAGTGGTTCTTCTGACAATGTTTTAATCAAAACTAGAAAAAATGTTTTTCCACAGAATCAATAGTATTTATTTTTACTTTAACAAATAAACTTAAACGATCAGATGAAAACTGAAAATATAAATTATCAATCAATTATCAATAAGATCTGACTGAAGGCTTCATGTTTCTGATACAAAAAACTTGAAATAAAAAAGTTTCAGCAGCAAAAGTCATCTGATGGTGATGTCACTGGTGACGTCAGATGTAGAGGGGGTGGTACTGGCGGTGGGTGAGTCTCTTCCTGCAGGTAGGACACGTGTGTGATGATGTCAGAGCGTCTCTCAAACACTGACTGCAGAACACGTGACCACATTTAGTGGAAACAACCAATCGGCCGCTGTCTACAATCTGTGGAGGATACAACCAATCAGAGCTCAGGATCCTTCATGATGTTCAGGTGTATCACAGGTGTGTTAGGCCCAAGATATACTTGCTGTTCAACGACGCGTAAGCGCAGACAACCGGCTGTGTCGTGAACGTTATTGTTCACATACTTGCGTAGGTACTGCTTGTTACTGGACGATTCCAGTAGAGGGCTCAGTGTTCCGCTCTATAATCTGTTGAGTCAGATCTTTCTGCCACTTTCGTATTCGCGTGGGGTAAACATAAACAAACATGAACATCTGTCCGGAGGAACCCGAGGACGTCCACATTTGGTAAATGATAGAATCAAGACAGAAAAAAACGACAACACATCACACAAATGTGTGTAATTCTGGACCTGGTCACACGCCATCTCTGTTGCTGACGACGTGCTCCTGACGACCCCGTCAACGACTCACTACTGCCCTGAACTTTATGTAGGTTCTGCATCTTGCAAACCCGATGCATTCATTTCTAAGGACGAGCACAAGCAATGCACCAAAAGGACGCAGGTTACGTGAAGCAGCCATCTTACGTTAGCCTACGCGTCGTTAACTGCAAGTATGTTCTGAGGCCGTGTCTCACCTCAGAGTACGAGTCCAGACAAACAGGACAACTGATCGTCCCCGGAGTCGACCTGAAACAAACAGATTCTGTCAGTAAGGATGAGACTAATACCTGGCTCTGATACAAAGACAATGTAATGATGGATCGATCTAATACCTGGCTCTGATACAAAGATAATATGATAATGGATAAGTCTCATAGGTCTAATACCTGGAGGTGTGCACAGAGGACATGGTGGCAGGGTTGAGGACAGGGAGCGTATCCTCGTCTTCATCACTGCTGACGATGTAACTCTCACCTGTGGGGACTCTCCTGTTCTGAGGACCTGATGGAAGACACCAAAGATGTTTTAATGTCCCTGTCATTAAAATGTAGTAGAACATGTCAGTAGATTCACAATAAAACATTTTACCTTCGTCCACCAGCTGGAAGAAAAAAGAAGCAAGAAGAATCAACACGTGACAATCACTTAGTGATTTTTTTGATTATTAGATTATTGACACTAATCTGAGGAAGAAAGACTGACTAGACTAATTGACTAGTTGATTGACTCGTTGACTGACTGACTAGTTGACTCGTTGTTACCAGCACTGAGTCGTTGTTTGTGAGGTCGACCACAGCAGCTTCTGATCCTTCACAGGTCAGATCCACCACCTCCTCCACACCTGAACACACCAGTTATTGATAAATACATCAGTTACTGATACACCCTGTGTTACAAATCAGTAACTCATTGATCAGATGTTATCTGTGGCAGTATTGATCTGTACTCACTGTCCTCAGCGTTGTCCATCACATCAATGGTCTCTGTGGAGGGGGGGGTGTCACCATCAGGTGTGCTGCTAACATCAGCCATCCTGCTAGCCACTCTGTTAGCGTTAGCCGCTCTGCTGTTCTTGGTGCTGGGTCGGGAACGAACAGGACTTCCTGTGCTCCTCCTCTTCCTGTGAGCCTGAAAAAGAGACGACATCACACTAGAGGGTGGGGTTTATCCACTAGAACAGTTACTGCTGATTGGTCATCATATCTGACTCCTCATTTGAAACAAAACTGTTTGAGTGAACGACCACTCACTTTCCAATCAGTAGTTAAAGTTCAATCAATAATACACGAGTCAAGTGATTTCAAGGCAATTGGTAGTTCATCCAATTAGCTGTGGCTCAGGGGATCGATCGGGTCGTCCACAAAACACAAGAACAGTGGTTCAATCCCAGTCTCGCCAATTATGTGTCTTTAGTATCATTGCGATATCAACATGTGCAATATACGTATCGCAAAAGACTTGAACTGCGATAAATGTTCCATGTGCCATGTAAATATATTTGGCCAATGAGATGGAGCCCTGCTGCCTGAGATAATAAACTAAAGATATTCAGAAAATTTACAGGTTTTTCCATCAATGAATCATTGTTGGAAGAAGAGAATCAAGAGAGAATAGACGACTGGGAGGCGGCTCCTTCAAATCTCGCTGCGCCTCTTCGAGACAAAATTCTTCTGTGGAAACTTCTAGTGATCATGTCCGCCCCACCGAGTTAAATTCATCACTATGAGCGGTTGCTTATATAAAATAATTGTGTAGCTTATTTATGATCCCAGAACATGAGGGTTTTTTTTCTCTCTCTCTCTCTCTCTCTTCTCTCTCTCTCTCTCTCTCTCTCTCTCTCTCTCTCTCTCTCTCTCTCTCTCTCTCTCTCTCTCTCTCTCTCTCTCTCTCTCTCTCTCTCTCGTATGATTGTGCAGTAGCTGTTAGTGGTTGTGTTGTTAGTGTGTCTGTGGTTGATTGGCGGACAGTGAGCCGTGTTTCCTGGCGGGAATGGCGTCCTCTGGGCTGCTGCCTCTGTCGCTGATTCCAGTGTCTCTACGGGCGGTGCGTTCCACCTGTGTCCGGGGTCCCCCCGTTTATTTCCAGCCAGGCACTGGAGCAGGCGCTTCGGGAAGATGGCGAGTGGTTTCTGGTCAGTGAGTCTGGGATGTAAAGATTCAATCAATCTCTGCGGAGACGGGTCTTTATGTTCCTGGACTCTCCGACCAAAACTCTGGAGGTTTCATTCCGGGTCAAACATGAGGATGGTTCTACATGGTCTCTGCAGGCTAAGGAAATGCTTTGAGTGTGGAGATGTGGGTCATGAGCGGATCTCCTGTCCCCACAGCAGCCCCAGCGGGCCCTGCTGCCGGGGTAGAGGAGGCTGTTCCCCTGGAGCACAGCGAGGCAGGCGGCTCCACTCGCGCTGTCAATGGTACCACGGTACCTCTGTGTTCCAGTCCACGGGTGTTAGTGGCCCGGAAGAACCCGTCATTGATCTGAATATCTCATATCTTTATTATCTAGGGCAGCAGGGCATCTAATTGGCCAAATATATTGACATGTAGAGCGTCAATATGTATATAATATATGAATATATATATAACATGTATATTGCCAATGTTGATATCGCGATAACGATAAAATATATTTTTTACATATTGAATATGTATTCAATATGTTAAAAATCTAATATATAACAAATAATCCTAGTTCATTAAAACCTAAATAGAGCCTGTTAACCAATCAGAGGCATGATGATGACGCCAGAGTCGTGATAAAGATGTCACTGTGATGATGTCACAGTCGTGATAAAGATGTCACAGTCGTGATAAAGATGTCACAGTCGTGATGATGATGTCACTGTGATGATGTCAGAGTCGTAACTTATTGAAGTGAATTGATGAAACATGTTCAGCACATCAAAATCTAAGTATCAGAGAAGAAGAAAACTCACAGAACTGCTCATGTCATCAGAGGCACACGGACGCTAAGGACAGCAGGGCGCTGAAGACACCAGGATTCTGAGGACGCAAGGACACTGAAGACACCAGGACGCTGAAGACACCAGGATTCTGAGGACGCAAGGACGCTGAAGACACCAGGACGCTGAAGACACCAGGACGCTGAAGACACCAGGATTCTGAGGACACCAGGATTCTGAAGACACCAGGACGCTGAGGACGCAAGGACACTGAAGATACCAGGATGCTGAAGACACCAGGACGCTGAGGACGCAAGGACACTGAAGACACCAGGACACTGAAGACACCAGGACGCTGAAGACACCAGGACGCTGAAGACACCAGGACGCTGAAGACACCAGGATGCTGAGGACAGAAACTGACACATCAGATACTCATCACATTAAACTGATCAGGGTTCAAACAGCACCTTCAGAGAATTGATTCAGGATCAAGCATCAGTTAGCCTCGGGCTAAAGGCTCATTTAAACTCAACGTTACATTACGTTACTATGTGAACTGACCGTCTTCTATTTGTACTCTGGATTCATTTTGTTCGTATATTTGCTCAATAAAACTTACAGATACAAAACCAATAGTTCAAGTGAGACGATCACACAGTGTTGCCAGTTGTACAATAATTATCGTATTTGTACGATACTTTCCCCCTCTGTACGATCAATAATGCTCTGGTCGTGTACGATTTTTTACTCAAATTACAATAATTTTAAGCTTCTGGTACGATACTTCAACATTTCCCATCAGGCAACGCTGCGACCATAGGAAATGAGGAAGAAATGTCAACAATGGTGGAAGTTTTACAGGAGAAGAAACTACAGGATCAGTAAGAAGAGGCGAAGAAGAAGAGGAAGTAGAAACTTCTTCACAACCTCCTCGTCGTCATTTGTTGTCGTCACAAACTCTGCGCTGCCCTCTACTGGATGTATGGTTCAATGCCAACGTAAAGGACGTATGTTCGCATGTGGACATCGTTTAAACTCTTTTCCTACGAATAGGAGCGTTTCACTTTAACTGTTTGAGCGTAGCTACTGTTAGCTAGTAGCTGCTGTGCTAACATCGGTCGCTATTTAAGACGTTTTCATGTTTAATGTTTTAATAAACACGTGAACTGAGCTGGAATGAGTCAAAGAGTTTGGACGGAAACAGTTTTGAACACAAGCCTGAAGCAGTAGTTAGCCGTTAGCTTACCTAGCTCCCCTCAGTGGACCGGTGAGACGACACAGGAAGCAGCTGCAGGTTTATTCCCTAACGAACATTTACTCCCGCCGATCAGCTGATGCTAATATTAGCCGCTACCGCCGCCGCTTCCGGAACTTCTTCTTCGCTGACATAAATGATACACTTACACCAGCGTCGGCGCCCCCTGCTGCCTGTTAGCGTGAAGTACAGGTTGATTCACAGCAGCTCCTCAGATGATTTTGATCAATAATAAAGATTATTAATATTAATTAAAGCATATCAATAAATTGACGAGTGATAATTTGTTATGTGATTATCGATTATTGATTCAGATCATAAGTTATTGATGTGAACATTAAATCTGCTGTGTGTGTATCTGTACCTGGATCACATGTCACAGAGCCACAACCAGTTTACCTTTGCAAAGTCTAAGAGAGTCAAACCGCGCAAGGTAAATAAAACTATTATTATTATTGTTAATAATGTTATTGTTCACCTTGGGTTCTCATACTATACCTGTACAGACTAATACTACACCTTTACGGTCTAATACTATAGCTTTACCGACTAATACTAAACCTGTACAAACTAATACTACACCTGTACAGACTAATACTACAGCTTTACCAACTAATACTACACCTGTACGGCCTAATACTACAGCTTTACAAACTAATACTAAACCTGTACGGCCTAATACTACAGCTTTACCAACTAATACTAAACCTGTACGGTCTAATACTACAGCTTTGCCGACTAATACTACACCTGTACGGTCTAATACTACAGCTTTACCGACTAATACTAAACCTGTACGGTCTAATACTACAGCTTTACCGACTAATACTAAACCTGTACGGTCTAATACTACAGCTTTACCGACTAATACTAAACCTGTGCGGTCTAATACTACAGCTTTACCGACTAATACTAAACCTGTGCGGTCTAATACTACAGCTTTACCGACTAATACTAAACCTGTACAGACTAATACTACACCTGTATGGACTAATACTACACCTGTACGGCCTAATACTACAGCTTTACAAACTAATACTAAACCTGTACGGTCTAATACTACAGCTTTACCGACTAATACTACACCTGTACGGTCTAATACTACAGCTTTACCGACTAATACTACACCTGTACGGCCTAATACTACAGCTTTGCCTAATACTACAGCTTTACCGATTAATACTACACCTGTGTGGTCTAATACTTCATTCATCTGTATGAAGGTTTCTGTTTGTCACTGAGCTGAAAGCTGAAAGGTCACAATATTATGAACAACTCCCTGTTTAAACACTGAACGAGCAGGTGAACGTCTATGTAACTGGTTCTTTATTTGTTGGTGTGTTGACAGGGACCTGCTGCAGAGAGAAAAACTCTTAAGAACAACAGGTTTGTCGGCTCCACTTCCTGTTATGTCGTCACTGTCACAGGAAGAACAGGTGATAGGTGAGTCGAAGCTGATTCAACTGAGTCCAGCTCCGATCCGACCTTTCCTTAAAACAAGAGACTTCTCCCTCCCCTCCTCCCCCATCCAGGCAGGAGGGGGAGAAGACTTCCCTCCTCCCTACCCTACTCCCCTCTGCTGGGGGGGAGGTTCTGCAGGTCCTCCCCATCCTCAGGTCAGTCCAGGCTGTGGGTGGAAGCTGCTCTGCAGAGAAGCAAAAACCTCCAACATGCCAACACCACACCAGAACGCCCCTCGCCAGCTTCACGCCACCCACAGGGGTGGAAGGTGGAGTAGGAGAAGGAAGAGGAAGAGGGGGAGGAGGAAGAGTGGAGTTACTGTCAGCTGACACCCTGCAAGTGTTTCAGGTCTGAAGAGTTCGTTCAGGTTTCAAACTTTCTCACTGAACAGGGAAAATCTGTGAATATTGATGATGTTGTTGGTTCATATTAAAATGTATAAATATAAATATTCATATTTACCATGGTAACAATATGATATTTGTATTAATATTGATAATAATATAACTTATTTGTCTAGATTTAGAAGTAAGAAGTTCTGGGTCATCCAGACCTTGATGTTCTTCAGACGTTCCTGAAGTTGGACTCAGCGATTAGATCCATCAGGCTTCATATATGTACAGCTGTGTGTCATCTGCGTAACAGTGGAAGTGTACGAGGTGCTTTCTGATGATGTTGCCTAAAGGGAGCAGATATAAGGTGAAGAGTATCGGTCCAAGGACAGAACCCTGTGGAACTCCAAGACTAACTTGTGTGTGCATGGAGGAGTCATTGTTAACATGAACAAACTGAAATCTGTGATAAATAACCAGTCTAATGTTCCTTTGATCCCTACATGTTGTTCCAGTCTCAGCATGTGGTACGTAGCCAGTTAACAAATACATATAAATCTGATTTAATATAAAACTGTCAATTAGGGGGGAAACTTCCTTAAAAGTCCAGTTGGGACAGAGTCCAATAGACAAGTTGTTGGTTTAGAGGATGAAACTAGTGACGTCAGTTCAGAAGATCAATAAAAGAAAAGCGGTCCAGATATAAATCTGGTGCTACAGGTGGTTCTATGGTTTCTGGACTAGACCATGTATCTGTGCTGTTCATGGGGAGGAGGTGGTGGATCGTTTACCTGACGGTTATAATATTATTTGTTAAAAAGTTAATGAAATGATTGCTCCTCAGAGGAATAATAATAATAATAACTTTATTTAGTATAGCACCTTTCACAGAAACAAAATTCACAAAGTGCTTCACAAGAATAAAAAGTTAACACATATACACATAGAATATATATGTACATTTAAAATACATATATATACACACATATACATAAACATGTAAAATAAAGCAATAAAAACAGTAGCCATATGGTAAAAATATTTTTTTAATAAAATACCTTAAAAAGAATCAGACAGGGTAAGGGTGCCAAACAAAGGCACGATCCCCTTTTGTTTTTAATCGAGTTCGGGGGACAGCCAGTTTACCCTCGTCAGAAGACCTAAGTGACCTACTGGTGATATAGGGATGAAGACGGTCACAATATACTCCGGTGCCAGACCATGCAGGGCTCTATGAGTTAAAACAAGGACCTTAAAGTGGATCCTAAACCTGTTAGGAAACCAATGTACAGAGGATAGAATAGGTGTTATGTGAGTCGTCAGGCATGACCTGGTTGGCATCTTGCAGCTGCATTTTGAATCAATTGAAGACGGTTGAAAGATGACTTATTGAGGCAGGTGAACAGGGAATTTTAGTAGCCAACGCTATGAAATGAAAGCGTGGATAATCATCTCCAGCTCAGGTTGTGATACAATAGACCTTAGTTTTACAATAATTCTTAACTGAAAAAAGCAAGAACGAGTCAAAGAATTAATATGTTGATCAAAATGCATTTCCTGATCAAAAATATCACCAAGATTTCTTAGGTTAGACCGTATAGCTGAGGAAAGGGACCCAATACACTCAGTCCTTAATGGGAACCAGGCAGTTGTTTAAGACAGACAGTTTGTTTTGCATTATCAGGCTTAAAAGACACATACAGCTGAATATCATCAGCGTAACAGTGATAGGATATATCTGTGAAATTGCTAATGATATGACCTAAGGGGAGCATATATATAGCAAATAATAAAGGACCCAAGACATAACCCTTTGGGCACACCACAGGAAAGAGCAGCAGTTTCAGACACGTATGGACCAAGTGACACAGAACAACTCCTATCAGAGAGATAGGAGGAAAAGCAGTCCAGGGCGCTCCCAGAGACACCCACCCACTGCCTAAGCCTTCCAATCATGATCCACCGTGTCAAAAGCTGCACTGAGATCGAGCAGCACCAACACGGAGCATTCACCCTTATCAGCAGACATCATAATGTCATTGGTGACTCTAAGAAGTGCAGTTTGAGTTGAATGCTTCTGGCGGAAACCCGATCGGAACTTTTCTAGGATTTTAGAAATAAATGGCAGCTTAGATATAGGCCTGTAGTTATTGGGGAGGTATGGATCAATGGGTTTTTTCAGGCGCGGCTGAACACTTGCCTGTTTAAAATAGGCTGGGACACTGCCAGATTGCAGGGAGCTGTTGATAATAGAGGCCAGACATGGGCTGATGGACTCAAGTGAATTTTTTAGCATGGTTGTAGGTAGGATATCGACAGGACTAGAGGATGGTTTCATACTACCCACCAGATCGGGGAGGACTTGCAGGGAGATGGGAGAGAAAGAATCCAAAATTGATGGCCGACTTACACGAGTGGAGAGGGGAGTGGAGGAGGGGGTAATGCTAGCTCTAACATTTGTGATTTTATTTACTAAAAAAGAGCGAAAAATTACTGAAGTCCTTATTTAATAATATAGGCACCTCAGGAGGTGCAGGTTTATGGAGGGGACCAATCGCTTTTTAAAAAGGAGCCACTTTGTCTAAAATGGAGGAGCAGTGTGTGTTAAAAGCTTGGATATGATAATCCACATCTGCATGGAGAGATAATGCTATGCTCGGATCAAAAGCTGCAGAAAACCTTTCAGCATTGAGGTGATTTAAGGTCTGAGAACAATTGAGCTGTTTACTGGGCAGAGAAACTAAGTCAAAAGACAGATTGAACAAAACACAATAATGATCAGTAACAGGTAGCTCTTCTGAGGAAATTGAGTGTGTTGAATGTTTAAACCCTGGGTCCAGACACGTGTTGAATAAAATTAAGAGACTCAGTGACATTAAGAAATCAGCAGCAAAACTGCAGGAGACTTCATCAACTTGAATATTAGAATCACCAACTAGAATAACTCTGTCCAACCTAATAGTAGAGGTTACAAAATCACTGAATGCGATATATAAAAGAACTGTAAAAACCAGGGGGCGGTAAATTTAAATACAATAACATGGATTAGAAGACCAACTTTGGTTAACTGCAGAATAGATGGATCAGTAGAGCTGTGACTCTGTCAGCTACAGAGCGGTAGAGGTACCTAGGGTTGTTCTTATTTATTCTACTAATAATGAATAATAGGAGCTTCTGGGTTTCTAAGTGCCTTCTTGTAATTTATCAGACTATCTTTCCAGGCCAGGTTAAAATCATATTGACTGGTGGAACGCCACTTCCTCTCCAGCTTGCGTGATCTTTTAAAACACGTGTTTGAGAATCAAACCATGGAGCTTATGTCCTCTGGTTTACTTTCTTCTTTTTCAGCAGGTGACACGGTTGTTTTTAATGAGGCTGCTGTTCTATTAACAAAGTTATCAACTAGTGTGGGAGTGAAGCTGTGATAACTTCTCTGTATTGTACTGACACATGGCTGTGAGGTAAGTGTAGAAGGATCAGTTCTTTAAATTTGTTCAGTTTTATCAGATAAACAGACTGTAATAGAATTTCTGTCCTCAGGTATTCATGTTGTCCTAACCTGTCCGCTGTGTTGTCCACAAGCATTCTCCATGTTGTCCTCATGTATTCTTCATGTTGTCCTAACCTGTCCGCTGTGTTGTCCACAAGCATTCTCCGTGTTGTCATCAGTGTTAAATAAACATGGAAACATTCAAACATGTCCTGTGTTTCAGGTTCCACATGAGACCATCAGGTTACCCCTCTCATCGAGTGGCACCAGGTTTATTAACCCCAATACAAATCTATTTCACTGATCAATTCTCAAACCTGATTATTGATTATTTATTGGTGGACATTTTAGGGATGAAATATCAAGTGCGTGAGCAGAAATAAAACTGATCAGAAAACAGTAAATTATTTAAAATCAATATTTTATCTGTTAACGTGATCAATAACTGGACCTTCACATTAAAAGTCTGGGATGAGTTTGTTAGAAAAACCAACTGAAACTTTTATTTCATACATTTTAGATTTTATTTAGACAACGTTCATGAAAACAAACACTTCATCAGTTTATTTCTGTTTCCTGTCTGCTACTTCATGTTAGCATGAAGCTAACACTGGTACCGTACTAAATAAATAAAATGAGCCTGAACCAACAGTCTTCAGCATAAGCCACCTGTGACCAGGTGCATTGTGGGTACTGTATTGCTGAGCTGTGACCAGATGCAAAGGGAGCGCTCGTTTCGTGGCGAAGGGACATCCGGCCGGGCCCCGCAGAGTCTGCTTTAGGGCCAGACCTTCATAAACGCCACCGGCTGAACGGCCCACTGAGCCGGGACACCTGAACGCACCACGGCTAAGGGGAGGGAGAGAGACGGGGGTTGGGAGACAGAGAGATTTTTTTAGAGGGTAACTTTCTTCCACCAATCTTAATAGAGTCCAGCAGAATGAAGAGAGGAACCAGATGTGAAGCTTTAAAAAAGGAAGACAACTTCTTTGTCTGCCCATAATGATAATGTTTCTCGACCAATACTGAGTCAGTCTCAGCTGACCCAACCCTTTTTTGTTTGGGGCATGTCCCATCTGCTAACATGAAGGGTATATGACCTATACTGTAGGCAGCCACCAGGGGGCTGTCCAGATGATTTAACCCTAGGTTTAGTTTAGGGTTGGACCTTTAGTTGTAATGGCTAGGGTTAGGGGCTAGGGAATGTATTATGTTAATGAGTGTCCTCGCAACTATGGAGATACGTGTGTGTGTGCGTGTATTTACCTGTGTGTGTTGATCTAAGTGGAGGAGAAGGTCATGTGATCAACCTGGTTCATCTTCAGGTGGGTGTCGAGGATCTGACAAATCTCTTGGATGTTCGGGACGTAACCCGATTGAAGCTTCGACCAAACGGGAACATCTGAGAGACAGAGGGGACGATAATCATGGTAACACCAGGACGTTACATTCAGAGAGGGGACGACTGGTACACCTTTTAGATCCCTTGAAATTAGGCTGCATTTACTGGACAAAACTCAGGTTTCCCGGCAAGATGGCAGAGGCAGCACACGTGCCGTAAACAGCTCCGTGTAGCAAACCTTGAAGACTGAATAATATCGACTTTTAAACTCACAAGAACGTTTCCCTGTTGCTCCCATGTAACATATATCAAGTGGATAAGACAAGTCATTCAGCATCCTGTAAGTGAACTCTGCCACTTTTAACCACAACATGTATGACGCTAACGCCAACGCCAAGGCTAAGGCTCTCCTTACACATGACTACTGTGGAACAGAAAGCATGGAGACAAACGCAAAAGGAACTAGAAACCTTTTAACATCACCTTCCAAGCCACCAGTAAAGGGAGAGTTCACCCAAAAATGAAAATTCACTCATTATCTACTCAGCACTATGATGGCGGGGGGTGAAGTGTTTGAGTCCACTAAACACTTCTGTAGTTTCAGGGGTAAACAGTGTTGCAGCCATATCCGATACATAATTGAAGTAAACGTGACCCGTTCTTCAGACGTAAAAAACAGCAGAAAAGGGTTAGAATCTGAATTATGAAGACATTGATCCATCCAAAGAAGGACTTTGATTCCATGTAAGTTTGATGATAATCAGTGTTCGATTTGTGAAAATGACATTCAAACGACAGAACATATATTCTTCTCATGTGGTGTGGTACATTCATTCTGGGCTGATATTTACAAATGGAAAGAACAAATCCTTTTATTCTCATTACTTTGTGACTATCTTGTGTTCAGTACTTACCTTGAACTTTGTTGTGAAATGTTTATGTTCAGGAATTGTCTCTCTCTGTGTTCCCACTGGCATAATATCTATACCTCATTATTGTACTGAAGGTAAAGTTGCCATATTTGTTCAGTGCATTTTCAAAGTAATTGGAATGTAACTTTTTACATTTTCAGACCCACCGTTCAGTGTTGTCATATTTTGGACCAATCACACTCACCGTTCAGAGTGACCTCGAAGGCTCCAGTCGATAGGAAGTGAGTCTCCATCATGTTACAGAGGAAGAAGGCCATGAGACAGGAAAAGATCTGAACAAAATCAGTCATGTGAGGTTTCAGTTGTCACCATGGTAACCAGCTACAGCATCAGTTGCCATAGTAACGGAGGTAATAGATACCTTGTTGTCTTGACTCCAGACCCAGGCTCGAGGCGTCTGGAGACCGAGGAGCAGGAAGGGGTTCTGACCGCTGACGATCAGGAGGATGGAGACGAGCTTCAGGTAAGAGGTCATGTGACCGACACACCTGGGGGAGAGGGAGGGTTGAGATGGGCTGCACCTGAACAACGTGATGAAGATCATTTACCTTCACCAAGTTTAACATTCGAGGACGTTCATTACAGCTCACCTGTTGAAGGGGGTGGGGGGGTAGTTTTCTCCCTCGATGCGGACGTCCGGGTACAGTCTGCTGATGGTGAGAGAGTAGTCCTGGAACACTTTGCTGTAACCTCAGGAGATACTGAACAAGAGGAGACACCTCAGCTGATGACCTCTGACCTCTATACTTTCATCCTGAACAAAAGTACACTCAACAAAAATATAAACACTTTTTTTTTCACAAGTTCAATTCAAAGAACTACGATTTCTTCTTTGCACACAAAAGGCTTATTTCTCTTAAATGTGTTAATCTGTATTAGTGAGCACCTTCGTTAAAATAATCCATCGACCAAGTATCAAGATACCGATTAAAGAGCAGGATTATTGCACAGATGTGTCGTGGACTCGTCAAAATAAAAGGCTAAACTGTGCACTTCTGTACCCACAAGTTTCGAGGGAGCGTGTGATTGGCTAATTGCAGGATTGTCAACCAGAGCTACTGAATGTTAATTTCACTACTTTGTTTTATTGAAAACTGACAACTAGACAATATTTATTAAAATAAAGAGGCCATCTGATCAGTATTGATCAGTATTGATCAATACTCAACATACATGATCTCAGAGTGCTGTGAAGGTGGAGACCTGTCGGTATCAAAGAGAAACTCGCTGTTTTGATCATTGATCAGATGTGTTAGCTAGCCTGTTAGCCGTTAGCCACCATGCTAACGAACTCACCAGTACTGGAACCTGAGCACCGGGCCGGTGTACAGGGAGGGTTTGGCGGGTTTCTCGGGCTCTGTGGCCGAGGAGAGGCCGGGGCTGTCGGCTGGAGAGTGTCCGCGCTGAGGGCTCGATCTGCCGAGATACACGTCCCGGGCCGTGAGGGTGGTGAAGAGCAGCAGAGCCGCCAGGAGGCCCCCCTGACTGTACTCCGCCATGTTTGACTGAGTCACCGCTTCCGGTTCAACACTTCACAATAAAAGAGACGAAGAAAGGGGTCTGTAAATTACACTGCAGTACAAACGCACAGACACACACAGAGACCCCCTCCCCTCCACACACACTCATACCCACCACACACACACACATACCCACCACACACACACACATACCCACCACACACACACACACACACACTCATACCCACACACACACACACACACACACACACACACACACACACACACACTCATACCCACCCACACACACACACACACACACACACACACTCATACCCACCACACACACACACACACACACACACACACACACACTCATACCCACCACACACACACACACACACACACACATACCCACTACACACACACACACGCGCACACACACACACACACACACTCACCCACCAAACACACACACACACACACGCACACACACAGACACACACACACTCATACCCACCAAACACACACACACACACACACACACACACACACTCATACCCACCACTCATACCCACCACACACACACTCATACCCACCACACACACACACACACACACACACACACACTCATACCCACACACACACACACACACACACACACACACTCATACACACTCATACCCACCACACACACACACACACACACACACTCATACCCACCACACACACACACACACACACACACACACACACACATACCCACTACACGCGCACACACACACACACACACACTCATACCCACCAAACACACACACACGCGCACACACACAGACACACACACACTCATACCCACAAACACACACACACACACACACACACACACACACACACACACACACACACACACTCATACCCACCAAACACACACACATACTTTTAGTAGTGGTTAACATTGGCCTTCAATTTGTATGATCTTAAATATATTCTTTAGTCTTTTTGCCCTTTTCTCATTTATCTGCCTTTTCTGAAAGTGTAATATATTATTATTATTATTATTACAAAGTGATGTGCTATATTGAGCAAGTATTAGAATTGTATGAATTTGGTGGTTTTCTGTTTCCGGTTAATCTGTTTTTTGATAACGTTTTTTTCTGATTCTACTATATCAGAATTATTAATAAGTAATTATTATGTATTATTTTATATAAATTATATAATGGTATGATCCTTATATACAGTCTATAATGGTATGATCTCTCTGTGACGGCTAACGTACGCGCCACGCGCGGGTACACGGTGTGACGTCTTAAGTGCGGGACGCTGCTTTGCCGGTGGATGGAGGGATGAAGGTGAAAGAAGAAAAATATGAAAGAATAAAAGATAAACTGACGTTTGACCGCTGACGTCACAAAGGTGCGTTCATCAGCCTTTTGTTCCGCTTGTGCTGAAGTTCGTTTCCGGTCGTTTTTCCTGTTGAGGGTTCAACTGAGTCTCTGCCTGAAATCCACCTTCAAACGTGTCAACATGTTTTCAGATGCAGACCACATCAGACCAGGTCCTGATCCAATCTGACAGTTTACTGAGAAGACTCTTTGAAACCACAGTTTGTGATTTATTTGTGAAAGAACTCAAAACGAGAAGGAAATACATGTCCAGTGTCAGAAAGTAAATCAGCAGGAAACAGAAGAGGAGCTGTTAAAGTGTGAGATCAGTTGTTTTATTCAGAATAAAAGCAAAACGTTCTGCATCACTTGGATGAGGAAAAAAACAGACTCACACATTTACAAAGCAGTTCCAGTAAAAACCAGCAGGAGTAAAACGACAGGTAAATGTGAAAGAAAGCAGGGAAAAGGTGAACTACATGTCGGATTACATGTCTATATGTGTGATGTGTTCAGGTTCTTCGGTAACCCTCCTGTTCGTTTCTGTGTTTCAGGACTGAGGTGCGGCGGCGGGGGGGTGGTTGTGACCATGCTGAGTGTTGGGGGGTTGGCGAGGTCCGGTTTCCTGGAGCTCCGCCTCCTGCAGCTTCCCGCTCGAGGAGTCTGTTCTGCTGTGATCCACAGGAAGTCACCTGCATGTGCCACCTGGTGTGCAGGTGCGAGTGTTGGTCCACCCTCAGCCCGCCACAGGCTACCTGTAAGGATGACGTCAGGTGTTGGCGGTGGTGATGTGGCGAATGATGCAGCAGGTGTGGTTACAGGTGCATCTGGCTGGTGCGGCAGCCTGGCGGACTCAGCTCCAGTTCACCTGTTTGAGCACTTCCTGGTGAGCGCGCAGCAGGTGAGCGGGTTGCCGTGGTGGCTGAGTATCGTAGCGGTGACGTTGTCAGTCAGGACGCTCATCACTCTGCCGCTTGCCGCCTACCAGCTGGTCATCATCTCCAAGGTCAGTTGAGGATGATGGCGTGCTGATACACCATCTGATCAGAGATCAATGTCAGTGTCTGTTGACATTTTTATCAATATACACTATAGATCAGTCATGTTATGAGCAGCTGATGAGTCTGAACAGAAACAACAACAATGGGTTTGATTATTGATTCCTCATCAATTTGAGTGTTTTAGTTCAGTCTCCATGACGATACAGATCCAACAAACAGGAAGTCAGTGACACACTCATGAAGTACCTGGTTGTCCATCATGGTAACTATAGTAACCTCCAGGTGATGTGCAGGTGGAGGCGCTGCAGGTGGAGATCTCTGAGCTGGCGAAGAGGCTTCGATACGAAGTTTCCGTCCGAGCAAGAGAGAGAGGCTGGACGGAAAAACAGAGCAGGTAACAAACAAACAAACAAAGCAATAAATAATCCAACAACCAACAAACAAACCAACAAACAAACAAACACACGTGTTTCTCCACTGTTCTGTTTGTCTGTTGCTTTCTGTCATTCTCTGCTCTGGGATTCTCTGTGATTCTGTGTCCAGGTTCCAGTTCAAGAAGAACCTGCGTCGTATCGTTTCTCAGCTCTACGTCAGAGAGAACTGTCACCCCTTCAAAGCCAGTCTGCTGGTCTGGGTTCAGTTTCCTCTGTGGGTCAGTCTCTCTGTGGCGCTCCGAAACCTGAGCCTGCATCAGTCTGGTAAGTGTCTGGGTCAGAGTCTGGATCAGTCCTGGACCAGGACTTAAACCTGTGTATTATTTGTGCAGCGGTGCAGTGTGATTTGGCAGCAGGGGGCGCTCTGTGGTTCCCTGACCTTTCATCGCCTGACTCCACCTGGATCCTGCCGCTCGGTGTGGGACTCATCAACCTGCTTATCGTGGAGGTCAGTCAGTCTGTCATCAGTTGTGTGATCACATGACCTGTGACAGCAATGATCCAACTTCCGGTTGTCTTCTTTAGGTTTTTTCTTTGCAGAGACAGAATCCGACTCGTTTCCAGAAGCTGCTGCTGAACTTCATCCGAGGGTTTTCTGTCCTGATGGTTCCCATCGCTGCTACTGTCCCCTCGGTGAGTCCGTCCCTTTCTGCTTGTTGTTCTTCTTCTTGGTCCGGTCAAGGTGCATTAACGCCAAAGACTGCTGTACTTCTCTTCCTCGACCAGTGGTCGACCAGGTCGATGTCTAAAACCTTCACTGTCGATTCCTGTAACTCTCTGGACTCACTGGCTGCAGTTGCTCCGCAGATCAGTTGTGTGTGGTTGTCTGTTGTTCACACGCGCTGTGTGTCTGCAACTGGCGGCGGTGCTGCAGGTTTATCCCTAACTTTCCTTCAATAAAAGTGGGATTATGTACTAAATGATCTTTCACCTGAGTTTTAATGTTTATCTGATGAATTAATGTCACAAACATAAATGGCTGCAACACTTCCCGTGTGTATTTCAAAATAAATCCATTCTTTAAAAACAAAAAAAAGGGGTTTTGGGGCACCGTATAGCCAATTCCGACCCGCGGCCATGTATGCATGTCCCCCCCCCCTCTCTCTATCCCCTCTCACAAGCTTACTCTGTCCTATCCATTAAAAAGGTGAAAAAAAAGGGGTTTTATTGTGAAACATCTGCAGGAGTGGAGATGCATAGCTTCATTCTGTATAGTACTGGTATTTATTTGAGTAAACAAGATTACACTTTTATACATGGAAATAATCATATTTATGACCATATTCAAGTCAAAGCCTCTGTAAAACAGCAGTAGCAGAACTCTGCAGAATATATAGTTGAACTGAGAAGATAAATATTGTGCATGGAACAGATGCTGTAAATATGAATTGATGGTGACCACTGTTCTAGAACAAATGCTTGTGAGCAGGTTAGCATTAGTCCCCTCTGTGAGTGTGGTTATTGAAACAGTTTAGGTTTCTACAGTTTCATGTTCAGATCTGTTTACATTCCTCAGCATCACATGTTTATGTATGTACAGTCAGACACGTTACAGATATGTTTTTGTGTCTTACTCTGACTGAGGGTGCAGCTGTTCTCTGGGTCAGGATGAGTTCGCTATGAACTCTGGATATATGGAAAAAAAAAGAATTGCAGCTCCGCTCACTCCAGCACATTTCACAAGAAGTTTTATTGTGAAAGTCCTGCAGAGATGGTGCGTCTCTAACTTATGTGTGTGTTTTCTTTTTTACAGAGCTTGTCTCTGTACTGGTTCATCTCCAGTCTCATTGGATTCAGTCACAACCTCGTCCTTCGTTCTCCTGCGATTCACAAACTCCTCAAACGACCACTTCCTGGATCAGAGACTCCGTACAGAGACCTGCTTTCAGCCCTCGTCAACAAATACCGCAAATAAATACACAGTACTGCAAATCATATGGTGTGAAAAACACACATGAAGTATTTCACATTTGTGACCTGCTCCGCGTCCTCACATCAGAATGGACCAATGAGAAGAAACTATGTTTTATACAGGAAGTGATGTAAAGTCAATAAAACTCTATGTACAGTGAATCAACGTTCTGTTCAGATACATATGCTGTGATGTCAACAGGTGATGTCATCAGTTTGTCCTAAACATGTTTGATGCTCAGTTTCATCTTGTTCTGTCGTTTGAACTAACT
This sequence comes from Hippoglossus stenolepis, assembly GCF_022539355.2. Taxonomy (NCBI): domain Eukaryota; kingdom Metazoa; phylum Chordata; class Actinopteri; order Pleuronectiformes; family Pleuronectidae; genus Hippoglossus; species Hippoglossus stenolepis. The sequence goes on from NC_061485.1 coordinate 216,369, forward strand.
TTACCTTGGACCGAGGATCACTTCCTGTTTCTCACTAAGCGTCCTGCAGAAAAACTAAACAATAGTTCGAGGTGGACTTGGTCCGACTGAGTCTTGATCTGCCGACGGCTGCAGGGGAGGAGTAAAAAAATCCCAGCCATCAAGTCAGACAGTTTTTTCTTCTAGTATCGTCGGTGAGACGAGAAGAACAAACGATCTCACAGCATTTTTTAAATCCTTGTTTTTGAACTATGAACGACGTTGAACACTTTGTTTTAGCTGAACATTTTAACTGAAGTGAGGGAAACTCCATCGCCTAACTTCCTGTTACATGTTTGTTGAAACGATAGAAATCTGGAACTGAATCAGAGCGATGGAGGAAGTTTTATTTTGAATCTAAACCTCAGACTGAACGTCAGCCCCAGAGGAACAACCAATCAGAGGACAGCATTCCTCCATCGACTGATGTCAGTGAAGTCAAATGATAAAAACTGCGGTGGTTATGAGTGACCTCTGACATCAACACAGCTGCTGCTCATTGGATGTTTGATGGTGATGATACTGGGTGTCTTCCCTCAGGTCCTCAATGGGAGGAAGAAGATGGAGCTTCTTCCTGGAGACAAAGACCATTTGGTGATTCGGACCAGAGGAGGACCAGAGAGTACTTAATATGTTGTGTACTCATGTTATGTCTACTTATGTTTACACCGGGGATCAGAGAGAAATGACATGGGAACTGTTGGTTTCTCTATACATTTTAAGGTCTTGAGCTTATAGATAGAGCTTTGAGATAATGTATATTATGGTTTGATGCTATACAAATTGAATTGAATTTCAATCCCGTCTATGTTCCCTTAAAATGTGGCTAAAATTGAATTCCTGAGAGCTACTGGTGGGAAGTTTAGAAACACGATGAAGACAGACGAAGATGTGAAGAGAGTTTGTGGTGATCAGAGCTGACGACGTGTCAGGTGATGTCAACATGATCACATGACCTCTGCAGCAGAGGTAATACATCACTTCCTGTGCAGAAAACCTGCTGTTGTGTTGTTCAGCTGTGAAACACAAACTCTGGAATAGTCATATCTGAAAATGGCTTTAGATACAAACGTAGATGCAGAAATTTAGACTTAGTTTTGAGGACTAACCCATTTTAAGTAACATCAGTTTAATGATTGAGTGTTCAGCTAATTGGAAATATTAATTGCAGGTTCGTTTGGACATAATTTACTTTCTTTTGTTTTAGAATCAATCATTCAGTTGGTGATGACTTGAACCAATGAGGAGTCAGAGACTGAACCATGTGATCCAAAAATTCAGTTTTATTCAACTTCTACAAAAACAAAGTGAGACAACGACATTAAACTGCGATGACATCACACTCAAGTTGTACTTCTACTTCCTGCTGATGAGTCACAGGAAGTCGTTTGATTGGCTGAGCCATTCTACGATGTCATCATACGAGGGGCGATGCTCATCGACATCAACTCTTGGAAAAGAAGTTTACAAGCGTACGGCATCCGCACCAGAGAGATCTGACCACGCCCACAAACAAAGAGGAAACATCAGACACAGTCAGCAGCAAAAACACCCGTTTAACTACGTGTTGTGATTGGTTATTGATCAGGCGTACCTGTGTCTTGTTGCGGCAGCCTCGACACTCGTACGTGTGCGTCCGTGTGTTGGCGATGGCCATCAGTCCACACAGATTACACACGTGGACTTGATACGGATCAGACGCCTCGAACAGACGCTCTTTGAGAAACTGAGCCGCTCCGTGAGCGATTTGACAATCACGCTCCATCTCCCCGAACCGCAGACCGCCATCACTGAGACAGACAAGTGAGAGACAGACAGCGGGTGAGACAGATAAACAGGTGAGACACAGAAGGACAGAGGAGAGACAGACAGGTAACACAGACACAGACAGGTGACACAGACTGGTTCTGTATGTCTCACCGTGATCTTCCCTCCATCGGCTGCCTGTTGAGGATCTGGACGGGGCCCCGAGCCCTCGAGTGGATCTTGTCGTCCACCATGTGTTTGAGACGCTGATAATACGTCGGACCGATGAAGATCTGAGACGTGAGTTTCCTCCCGGTGAAGCCGTTATACAGAACCTGATCACAGATCAATAATCAGTCTCCTACCCAAGTAGGTTAGTTGCATCAGTGAGGTGATAAGTTAGATAAGTAGGTTAGTTATATTAGTTAGTAGGTAGACCGTCTCTTGTATTTTTAGAGCAGGTTCTAACATGGAAACAAGATTTGGTTTCACACGTGTTGAGATTCCTTCAGAAATATCCCAGCATGCACCGAGGCTGAGGTGGGGACCATAAACCTTTCTCTGGTAAATATTCCAAATATGATGAAGTTCAGATATCAGTGACATCACAGTGATGTCATCACACTGACAGATGCAGGGTTGGTGTGTTCACGTTTAAACATGATTAATGTTGTGACCTCACGCTGACCTCATTTCCTCTCAGGTGGTATCCATATTCAGAGAGCAGGTTCGACACTTTCTGTACGTTCACGGCGTCGTTAAATGGCGTCGCGTCACCAATCTCACCCTTGTTTGCAGACACCTGAAACATGCCAAAAATAAATATGTTAATGACATGTAGGTCAATGTTTATACAAGTGTCACACGTGTAAATGTGACTCAATCAGCTGCAAGTCAGCAGAGAAGTTGGTGATAACCCACATCTTTCAAAATAAAAGCTTCTATTCTCTATTCGGACTTTTATAAGAGACATACTATAAACGTGTTACACTGGTCACGCAACAGTCATTAATTGTTACAAGTCATGATGATCAATACCTTGCCCTGCAAACACTCGATCAGATGGCCGACAGTCATTCTGGACGGGATGGCGTGAGGATTGATGATAATGTCAGGTGTGATTCCCTCACAGGTGAATGGCATGTCCTTCAAAACAAACATTAAAACTTTAGAGTCACACCGAGTCCACAGACACTCAATTAAATCAGTCAGATAATCAATCAGCAGATTAGCTTCCTGTTTACCTCCTGTCTGTACTGGATCCCACAGGTTCCTTTCTGTCCGTGTCGGCTGGCAAACTTGTCTCCGATCTGAGGAATCCGGACAGAACGCACCTGCAGGAGATAAAGTCCGTCAGAGAAAACGTCAAGACTGACGTCATCACCATTCTGCTGGGTGTGTTCTGTCAGGTGTGTCACGTGTTCTGTCACATGTTCTGTCAGGTGTGTCACGTGTTCTGTCACATGTTCTGTCAGGTGTTGTGTCACATGTTCTGTGAGGTGTTGTGCTGCGTCCCCTCACCCTGATCTTGCAGAACTTGTAGCCCTCCTGATTCAGGGTCACCATCACCTGGTCCACGATGCCTGTTTCGCTGGTTCTGAGAAAGGTGCTGCAGTCCCTCTTTGTGTAACGCCGATTGGTGCTGTCCAGCTCGTCGTCGTTTTCCGGCAGCGTCACCGTCTTACCGATGATCACGTCCTCACCGGACACACGAACGCCGGGTGCGATCAGCCCATCGTCATCCAGCTTGTCGTAGATGGCGTGCCTCATACCTGAATATGATTTCAACTTATTCTGAGTATGTGTTGTAACGTTAGCCCCGCCCACCACCAACAACAAACGCTTGTGACTGGACGTGTTTTCATCAGTTCTCACCCTGACAGGTTTCACGGGTCGGCTTCTCGAAGATTTCCTCCTGATCGAAACCTTTCTTTGACTCCTGCTCTTTGTAGGATCGATAGAAAACAGACCTGAAGGACAAAACAACAGCTTCAAACAAAGTGAGGACTCAACCGCTCTCAGTTGTGGTCTTAGCAACGGCAGAGCCTCACCTGAAGAAACCTCGGTCCACGGCTGACCTGTTCATGATCACAGAGTCCTCCTGGTTGTATCCTGTATACGATGCAATCGCCACGATGGAGTTGATACCTGAAAAACAGATTTCAGTCGGAGACGTAATGACCACCTCACTCTGACCTGTTACCTGAAAGACAAACTCACCTGGTCGGAGGTAAGAATTGAAACTTATCTAAAAGTTGATGTAAGAAGAAAAAACTGTTTTACAACTTTCACTGGAACATTTGGTAAAAAGAAATAAAGAATCTTTGAGTTCAGCGTCAGAGCTTCCCTAACCCTCTTAAGCTGTTTTCAGACTTGACCTCCAAAGTCAAAGGGAACTTTATTGTCATTCAGATGTTTCTCCCAGCTCCATGTGCAAATATAAAAGGCAAGTAACTTAACACAACACAAATACACATAATAGAAAAGACCTAAAGACAAACTAAGCCAGAAAATATTAAAAATTGCACATATAGGGTTAGGGTTCACAGAGGTTTCCTTTCACACATGAACAACGCAGCGGGAGATTGTCGGCTCACGCAGTTCAGTGCAGGTCTAAAAGCATCCTCATGTCCGTTAATCTTGAAACAGTCAGAATGATCAGGAGGAATCCCAAAGTGTTGGAAACAAAAAGAAGAGTACGTTTTACTAAATTCTCTCTTGCTCTCTCTAGAGCTGAAGGATTCAAATAACAATTATAATCATCATCATTAATAATATATGAACTGTTGCTGCTTTCATTAATAACATCTCTACATCTAAAAATATCTCTCTTATTGTTTCCATTATAACGAGTCAGAGCTAAAACCTGACGGTTACACAATGGTGCCTGGCCCCCCCCACCCCTGCATTTTCTCTCAGTCGTCAGAGCTGCTCATTGTTTCTCTAATTTTAAGGGTATCGACCTTAATATGTAAAGCGCCCTGAGAAAATGTGTACTATGTTTGGCACTATACAAATAAAATTGAATTGATACTGTACAGATGTGATTCCATACAGATGCCAACTATAAAGGTGAGATACCTGCAGGAAGCTCTCTGAAGCGCAGGTACTCCATGGATCGGGTGGTGACCAGTGGTTTCTGAGGGTAGTACAACACGTGAGCCAGTGTGTCCATTCGTACGTGGAAGTTGGTGATGTAGACGCCCATGGCCTGTTTACCCATCGCAGACTGGTACGTGTTCCTGGGAGACTGAACAACAAAGAGTTTTCAGATGATCATCAACACGTCACAGGATCTTAAATCGAAAACCTTGCTCGCTCGTACCTGATTGTGGTCGGGGAAGGGAATGATGGAGGCACAAACTCCGAGGATCATGGACGGGTGAATCTCACAGTGAGTATAGGTGGAACAGTAGGCCACGCCCTTCTCCTGGAGGTCATCAGGGGTCATGGCGAGCATCACCGTCTCTTCCTCCAGAGTGTCAATGTACTCAACCACACCGCTCGCCACCAAGTCCTGCCAGCTGACCGTCACAACAACCGAAAATCAACGACCACTGCTCAGAACCAGGAAGTCTACAGGAGGCATCCTACACTGTCTCACCTGTAGTTGTTGTACTCCCTTTCCTTCAGTTGGTCGATGTGTCGTCTCTTCAGCAGCAGTTTTTGTTTCTCGACGATCAGCAGCGGCCGGCAGATTCGTCCGGCATCTGTGTATATTCTGATCTCACGTTCTCTGATGTCTCTGATCATCGACACCTGAAAGGTTTCGAACCCGGTAATGTCATCGATATGTGGGGCAGCTGACTTTACGTGTTCGTATCGGTTTCAAAGCAGGAGGGAGGCTCCGATTGATCAGGTGATCGAAAGATTAGATTATAGAGTGGTGTGGTATATGTTATGGAGTGGTATGGTATGTTATGGGATATGGAGTGGCTCACCTCGGACACAATGATGTCCATCTGTCTGCGGAGTTTCCTCAGTGTGTTCATCAGCTGTTCAGGATCTTTGTGGATTCCGACCCAGCAGCCATTGACAAAGATCTTAGTGGCACTAAAACAATGAAAACACATGAAAAACAAATATGACTCTAAAGTTCAGTGTAACTGTAATCTAAATATAACTGATATTAGTCATTGACAGATAATCAATCTGGCAATGCACAAGTTCTTGTCGAAGTTTACGCTCACAGAAAAGAACTGAACATATTGTGGATGTTTCAGTAGAATACTGCCACCTGCAGGTCAGTTTGAGACATGAACTTCATTAGTAAACGAAAATCTAAAAACTAAAACAACAAATAAAGACTTTGAAGGAAAAATAGAACAGAACCTTTTTTCCATTGTTAGTATATGCTTCCTTAGTTTCTGATGAATAGTTTTAATTTTTGTGTAATTTTAATTAATTAACTAGTTATTTCTGAAAGATGTAAAATAAGAAACGGAGGTGACGGACTCTGCGATGGCGGCAGGTGAGATCTCCTCAAGGTTCTCCATACTCCACTCCTCCAGAAACTCCAGGATGGGAGACGGCTGAGAGCCCACAGAGATGTAGGCCATGAGGGCCAAGTTCTTCACCAGACCCACAGCGTGACCCTGAAACAGCGTGACCATCAAAACATTCGTCAACCTGATCATCAACACGTTCGCCTACGTGATCATCAATACACAAAAGGTTCGAAGTCGATACAGATAGCATGAAATTCCACGATTCTCGATACCACAGTCAAAATCTAAAACAAAACAATAAATCCCAGTTACTTCAAAACACGCTAATATATTAAAAACATTCGAACATACAAAAAACAACTGTACCTGTGGTTCTGTAACCTTCAAGTAATAAATAGAAAGAAAAGACTTAAAACAGAACAGTGGCAAGTAGGAAAAGTACACACCTATTATCATCAGGTGGAGCTCAATGACTGACATTTCTAGAAATCAACTTGGTACCGAAGGACCGTGACATCCCTACTCGTCACCGTGACCAATATCTGAAGCTCAGGTGGAGTTTAGTTTGTAATCACCATTTTTACCTCTCGAGTTAAACTGGATTTTTGTGAGTCGTGTTTTTACCTCTGGCGTCTCGGCCGGACAAACCATCCCCCAAAGTGTGTTGTGTAGTTGTCGAGGTTTCGCCAGTTTTCCATCTCTGCCAATCGGAGAGTTGACTCGACGAAGGTGAGACAGAGTCGACGCAAAGGTCAAACGGTTCAACACCTACGAACCACAAATACACAACCTGAGGACGTGATCCAGTCTGAGAAAGACACACCTGTCACACTGAGCTGTTTAAATGTAAACTCTGCCACATCCTTGAATGATTAACGGAACCAGCTGTAGACGGGTGACCTCACCTGTGACACTCCAGCTCTGGCCTGATGAGCTTTCTTGACGTCGCCCCAGTTTCCAGTGGCGAGTGAATATTTGAGTCCGTCAGATATGATTCTGGTTTTAATGGCGAGTTCCAGGTTAAAGTCTTTTCCTCTGTCGATGAACTTCTGAGCGTAAATTCTGATTTCCTTCAACAGATTCTTAAACATCCTGAAAAAACAACACCAGGAAGTTATTGTTAACAGAGCTTCAGATTCAATTTTATTTATTGTTTTGGCTGTGTTGTTTGTTTTATTTAGGATATTTCATTATTATTAATTCTACTTCAAATATCAGACCGACTATTCTCAAGAATTTAAATTCCTTCCTCTTCGAACAGTTATTATCATGCTATATTATTATCATTATATCAGTACTATGAAATGGTTAATATGATATAATTTATCACAATTATTTCTGGGGAAATGTGTTATTGTGACAGGCCAACCTTAATATTTTTAATAAAACACCAAGTTAGAGGTTTCCTTGCAGTTTACAGCTTTAGTTCTCTGAGGATTTTTTCATATCCAAGCAAAATTGGTATTTTTCAATGAAATATCCTTAAGTGAATAAATATCGAGTCGAAAAGCGAATCGAAACCATGTGAATCAGAATCTAATTTATTTGGGAAGGGTAAGATACCAAGTCCTATTTATAGTTTTGTTGCCGCGGTATTGAATTGGGTATTGGGAATTTTGGAAATGTCATGGTATGGGTATCGACAATTTTTGATATGGTGACATCCCTACTGACATCACACTAACAATAATACAATACAACAACACTAACAACACCCTTAAACTTACAATACATAAGCACCAATAACACACTGATGATAATGACACACTAACAACACACTAAAAAGGCTAATAACACACCAGCAACATGCAAAAACTAACAAACTAACACACGCCAAGACTAACACTAACATAGGTCATGACAGAAGAAGCCCCACCCTCTGAACAGAAACGCCAATAGAGGCCCAGCGAGGTCCAGCCTCTTGTTGCCATAGTGATCTCTGTCGTCCAGCTCCCGTCTGCCAAGAGCAGCGAGCAGCAACCTGTGGACCATGTACCTGAGAACACACACATGTACGCAGTTACACACACACACGTACAATTAAAAACACAAATACATATACAAAAATACACACACACACACACACACACACACACACACACACACACACACACACACACACACACACACACACACACACACACACACACACACACACACACACACACACACACACACACACACACACACACACACACACACACACACACACACACACACACACAGTTACAGGTGACCTGACGTGCACGGACACTCACCCTAAGAAATACGCCTTCTTGGTCTCACAGAAGTCGCTGACGCCGACGTGCGGCAGCATCTCTTTCTGCAGAACTTCTCTTGCGTATTTGATTCGTCTCTCTTTCGTCACTCCGGGTTTCGCTCCTCTGGAACCGATAAAGTTCAACGCCACATTCTGCTCCTGGATCACAAACGCTTCATCGAGAGACGGCTTGACCTGGAAATACAGTGACATCATCGCTGACATCACAACTTAGCAGGCACCACTTTGTTGACTGCCTGTTAACGGATCATGTCTCAATCAGTAATTGATCAATAAACCATAATCAAACTGACCATCTCCATCATCTCTGGGTCGTCAAAGTCGTAGATGATGTGTTCCAGGATGTCTCTGTCTGACACGAAGCCCAGCGCTCGAAACACGATAATGATGGGAACTTCCTGTCTGATGTACGGCAGCGTGGAAACGATCCTCTGACCGATGGCGCTCTTCTTCACTCCCTAAACGAGACGAGAAGTTCGTCAATAAGAAGATATTGATCTGATATTGATGGACGGATTGTCGGGACTCACCTGTCCTCCTCTCGCCATCATGCTGACCCAGATGGTGCTGGTAGGACGAGACGAGTTTTCCAAACACGAGCGACACTCGGCCGTGTACGCGTACTTCGAGTCCTTCTTGGCAAAGACGTACACTGTGTTGGTCGCCATCTTCTCCTGAGCAATCAGCACCTGAACAAAATAAGTACACATGTTTACATACAACACAACAAGTTCACAAGACTTACACACCACAACATGCACACATACAATGGTAAATGGTCTATTTATATAGATCTTTAAAGTACAGTTTTAAATTCACACACACATTCATACGGTGCATCTATGGGCAGCACTTTTTCAATGAGTTCGGCGTTTGGGAGATACCGTTCCACTTACTTATCATTTTACTAATGTCTATTTTTAGATGCAACAGGTCACCGCTGGATTTGACAGCACATCAGGGTTCACTCTAAACTTTGACCCCCGACAATTCCTGAAATTCACTAAAGAGGGTCAGAGGCCACTGACCAACTTTCAGAGGGTTCAACATTCAGCTGTTAGATTAGCTTAGCATAAAGGCTGGAAACAGAGGAAAGCTACGTTAGCTTGGTGCAAGTCTGTGGATGATGTCACATGGTGAACTGTGGCGTCACAGCGTACCTTCTCGGAGCCATTGATGATGAAATACCCGCCGGGGTCGAGCGGACACTCGTTGAGCTCGCACAGATCTCGATCCGTCAGACCACTCAGCAGGCAGTAGGTGGAGCGAAGCATGATGGGAATCTTTCCAATGAAAGTTTTCTGGTGTTGCGTCTGCAGCTGCTCCTCCCCCTCCTTTATTATGGTCTTTGTGATGTCCACATACAGAGGGGCGGAGTACCTGGGGGCAGTCACACACAGAACCTGTGACTCATGGTGATGGCGGTCAGTCCATGGATGACATTAATAACAGAATTATTTTTTTAAATGTGTAATTTATCAATTAATTCAATTTTAAATTGTTCTTTAATATTCAGGGTTGGGCCGGCAAGACCTACGTCAGGTTTCGTAGTCGGGCTTCATTGGGCATCATGGGAGACGGAGCGCCGTCTCTCTCCCAGTGCGTCGGCTTCGACAGGTAGATCTGCTCAAACTTCAGTAGGTAACGAGGCTGAAACAGAAAACGGGTCAGTGTGATGTCACAAGAGCTGTAATCATTTGACCACACTTCCTGTTCAGCCACCACTCACCGGCTCCTCCACCTCCCCCGATGTGTGCTGAGCTTCAGCCTGCAGGTCGATGGGCGGAGCATCCTCCACGATCCTCTGAACCGACATCTGGATGAACTCGTCGAAGGAATCCAACTGCTGCCGCACCAGACCCTTCTCGTCAAAATAAGAGCTGCAATAAAACAAAGAGGGTTTTCAAAATTAGAGCAGGAATCAGAGCGCCTCTTCAGATAAGAGCTGAAAGAAAGCAGAGGAGACATTTGTTGCCTTTAAACACTTTTTAACAAAACATTAATCAAACTGATGCGAGAATAAATCACTGCTGTCAACATTCGTGCTGTCTGATTTATTATTTTACTGATCTTTTATTTAATCATCTTCAAAACAAAAGTGTATTCTGTTTAATCGACAGTAGTTACAGACACCACACCTTTCAGAGTAAAAGCTCAATCTGTTATTACCTATCAATAATATTGATAATCAGAACAGGAGCGTTTACCTGATGACGATCCAACAAGCTTCCTGCCACAAATCCGGAGTGATTTCATCTTCATCTTCATCATATTGAGGATCTGACAAATAAACAGGAGGAAATATCACTGACCGATTTCTGCCATTTGTTGGAAGTGAAGATAATTTCTGCAAAGTAAATAGTTTAACGAACAACGTAACGAAGTAACTAGACAACAAGTAACTAGACAACAAGTAACTAGACAACAAGTAACTAGACAACAAGTAACTAGACAACAAAGGACCTATCAGAATCCGTTTAACGTCACAGTTTGTCTGAGTGAACTTTATCTTTTTTATTTAAACCTGTTTGTTTTGTGAATCCTTTATTAGCAGTTTGTAGCATGTTAGCATTTTTAGCTCAAACAAAGCACCGCACTTATCGCATTAGCTGTTGATAGCATCCGTCCATCTGTTTTCAGGCTAACCCTAGCTGCTAACCGCTAACTAACGAGAAGCTAACCGTTGTTTTCAAGTGAAACTCACCTTCGTCCTGATCGTACATGTTTTATATTAAAATTATCTGAATAAAACTCAGACTCAACGTTACGATCCACAGCGCGCCGCAGAAAATACACGTCACTTCCTCCTCCTTCTTCTTCTTCACTCGGTTTACCGGCGGGTCTTGAGCGCTATACCGCCGCCTGCTGTTCAAGAGTGTGTAACATCATTTACACATTTCCTCAAAATCTACCTCCAGCTGAGTAACGATGCATTATGGGTAAACTCGGCTGCGTCTACCTGTGTGTGTCTGTGTCTGTGTCTGTGTCTGTCTGTGTATGTGTCTGTGTCTGTGTCTGTCTGTGTCTACCTGTGTGTGTCTGTCTGTGTCTGTGTCTGTGTCTGTTTATGTCTGTGTGTGTCTGTCTGTGTCTGAGTCTGTGTCTGTTTATGTCTGTGTGTGTGTGTGTGTGTCTGTCTGTGTCTAAGTCTGTTTCTGTGTCTGTTTATGTCTGTCTACCTGTGTGTGTGTGTGTCTGTCTACCTGTCTGTGTCTACCTGTGTCTGTCTGTGTCTGTCTACCTGTGTCTGTCTGTCTGTCTGTCTGTGTCTACCTGTCTATGTGTGTCTGTGTCTGATCTGTGTCTGTCTACCTGTGTCTGTCTACCTGTGTCTGTGTCTGTGTCTGTCTGTGTCTGTGTCTTGTGTCTTGTGTCTGTCTGTGTCTGTGTCTGTCTACCTGTGTCTGAGTCTGTGTCTTGTGTCTTGTGTCTTGTGTCTGTGTCTGTGTCTTGTGTCTTGTATCTGTCTGTGTCTGTGTCTGTCTACCTGTGTCTGTCTGTGTCTGTGTCTGTCTGAGTCTGAGTCTGAGTCTGTGTCTGTGTCTTGTGTCTGTGTCTGTGTCTGTGTCTTGTGTCTGTGTCTGTGTCTGTGTCTTGTATCTGTGTCTGTGTCTGTGTCTTGTGTCTGTCTGTGTCTGTGTCTGTCTACCTGTGTCTGAGTCTGTGTCTGTCTGAGTCTGTGTCTGTGTCTGTGTCTTGAGTCTGAGTCTGAGTCTGAGTCTGTGTCTGTGTCTTGTGTCTTGTGTCTGTGTATGTGTATGTGTCTTGTGTCTGTCTGTGTCTGTCTGAGTCTGAGTCTGTGTCTGTGTCTGTCTGAGTCTGAGTCTGTGTCTGTGTCTTGTGTCTGTGTCTGTGTCTTGTGTCTTGTGTCTGTGTCTGTGTCTTGTATCTGTGCTGTGTCTGTGTCTTGTGTCTGTCTGTGTCTGAGTCTGTGTCTGTGTCTTGTGTCTGTGTCTGTGTCTGTGTCTTGTGTCTGTGTCTGTGTCTGTGTCTGTGTCTTGTGTCTGTGTCTGTGTCTGTGTCTTGTGTCTGTGTCTGTGTCTGTGTCTGTGTCTTGTATCTGTGTCTGTGTCTTGTGTCTGTCTGTGTCTGTGTCTGTCTACCTGTGTCTGAGTCTGTGTCTGTCTGAGTCTGAGTCTGAGTCTGAGTCTGTGTCTGTCTGAGTCTGAGTCTGAGTCTGTGTCTGTGTCTTGTGTCTGTGTCTGTGTCTGTGTCTTGTGTCTTGTGTC